>NW_020201691.1:0-8993 GCF_001531365.2 Cynara cardunculus var. scolymus
AATCTTGTAAAATCTGTATTGATCTTCTTTATCAATATATATTTTAAATTTGAAAATTGTGTTTGTATTCATCCCCCCCCTTCTACAAACTGTTTAGTATTCTTGTAGACCCTTTGGGACCAACAAGATATCTATGAGATAAACAAGTAGAAGATATCTATCTAGAAAGATGGAGGTTATCTCTAACTACCTACAATAACATAATTCATGCTGGCGATGAGTCATCTCCAATTGTCTTCAGGTAGTATGTTCAATCAGGATTCTTCATGATTTACTTTCTAGAGTATATCTGATCAAACTATGATTAACACTTGACGATTGTTCAGTTGCTATAAAACCAGAGGGGTTATGGAAAGATTATGTTCATCGGCCTCATGAATTATTCATAAGTGGATGATTATTAGGTTAAGTACTTCAGGTCTTCATAGCCTCTCTGGATCTTCATTGCATCTATGGTTTGTCTTCAACACTTAGAATCTTTTCAGCTCTTTCTTCGGGTCTCCAGACTTCCATACTTAGTATATTTTTCATTACTTCTACATATGAGAGTGATGGGGTTTAACAATCTCCCCCTAAGTAATGAAAAACAAAAAATAAAAATAGCTTTCTATGAACGACAAAATAAACAGCTATCTATGCACAATAAAAATAGCTTTCATACAGTATGTAAGTAAAATGGGATAGAAAAATTACATATTATTCATGGTCTCTATCGAAAATTTTCCAAAAACGCATCATTAGTCTTCTGTATCGTATGATTGTAGAGACCCCATGAATTAGTTATGTTCCTTCTCTCCTTGGCACATAATCTCTGCCTAGTCTTTCTTAGATGATCTTCTAAAACCATTCAAGCATATCGGTTGAATACTTGAAGGGATCAGTCAACTGGAAGAACTTTGTGGTGCCAAATGTGTTCTTGAAAACTAAGCCCAATTCCAGTTGAGTAAAGACAGAGGCAGAGCGCTTCTCTTGTAGTGCAGGTAAGTCTTCATTTGGAGCTGTGCAGGAAAGTATTTTGATGCAAGTTCAAGCGCTATTTGAAAATCATTCTTTGCCCTAAACATGACTAGAGTTCCCATCGTCTCTATGATCGCCCTCCGAGCCATCCCATACCTTATCCCGTGATCCTCTCGTTGAGTAGTGTGTCCATATAGATGAATCAAATCCCATGGGTTAAGGTTAATCAGGTCGTTGACGCTGAAAACATTGATCATCCCATGTGCCCGCTCAACAGTATACTCGATGTTGTTGATCATCTCTCTCAGTGATTTGATGATAATCTCTTTTACCTTATACGAAGTATTATTGTTTCTGTCTTTCAGTTCCAACGATCATCACTGAGTCTGTTCAGTGATCGCTGAGAGCATGTAATGTAAGTCCCTCAGTGACAGCGATACTTCAAGAAGACAAAACTCACACTAAAGAACCTTCAGCGAAAGTTGAATACTGAAACTGAAGATTAGAGACTGGCGAGTTTGTGATCTGAAGCGACATTCAGTGATTAGAACCTGGTCTACATATGTGTGAAGACTGCCCAAGCCTTAGCAAATGCTGAAGAGACCTTCAGGGATATTCCAGCATTCAGCGATCAAAAGAAGCTTATTGAGCAAGATTGCTTTTGTCTTGTCCTTCCACACACAAAGGACAAACCCATACCCCTTCTAGAGTATAGTACGGTACGAAGCCGATTAGTTGACTCTACTACCCACCAACTCCATGAAAGGATGTCTGCTCATTAATAGGCTTTTGTACTATTCATTATAGTAAAGGACAAGTCATTCTCTAAAGGTTTGACGCATGTTCAAACCCTACTGCATTGCATTAAATGTGCATTTAATGCAATTGTTATAAATAAATGTGTTCTATCTCCATGCAGAGCTACTCTTGAACCCTAATTCTTGCGTGCATACGTAAAAGAACAAACATCTAAGGACACAATACGCTTATCTTCAAAAGCAAGTTAGAATCCTTTTTTAAGTATTCTGAATAGTTCTTACCTAGATAGAACTTACATTCTTTTTAGTCTTAAACAACAAATCATTTTTATTTGCTAAGAACATTTGTGTGTAACTTAGATTGTTTAGATAGGTTATCTTTACATTATTTTTTTCGCAAACAATCTTGTAAAATCTGTATTGATCCTTCTTTATCAATATATATTTTAAATTTGAAAAGTTTACTCTGTTTGTATTCATCCGCTCCTTCTACAAACTGTTTATACACATCTTGTAGACCCTAACGGGACCAACAAGTGGTATCAGAGCAGTGTATTTCTCTTCTTGTTGTTTAGTTGTTTTCTGCATTATATATCTCATTCTTTAGATAATCTTACTGCTTTCAAATGGCTTTACAAAACACAAACACACACTTTCATGACAATGGCTCTCTTGCCAAACCTCCCCAATTTATCCGAGACAACTTTAGTCTTTCAAAGAATCGGATGTCCCTCTTTCTGGAAGGTGTGGATCCTGAAATTCCACACTACAAAGAAAATGGACCATATGTTCCATACGCTATTTCTCGGGTTGTTCCTAAAACAGCTACGACTACCGCGATTCCTGAACGACATATTTAAAAGCACCCTCATCAATGGAGCGATGAAGAGAAGAAGAAAATAGCTATAGACACTCGTGCTAGGTCTATAATAGCTATGTCTCTTCCTGATGAGGTTTATCATTCTGTGTTGAAACTCAGAACCTCTAAATCCATGTGGGACACTTTATGTGTTCAATATGAAGGAACCTCTCAGGTTCATGAATCAAGGAAGATTAATATAGTAAGACAATACGAAAGCTTTCTCAGTGGAAAGACTGAGACATTGTCTGAAGTACATCAACGTTTTAATTGTCTTCTTATCGATTTAAGGACTGTAGGCAGGGAATATTCCAATTCTGAAACTTTAACGAAGTTTCTGCAATGTTTACCTGAGTCTTGGGATACTTATGCCATGTGTCTCAAGATGTCCAATGACATGTCCTCTCTCTCTCTCTCTCTTAGCACTCTATATGGGATACTGCTCAATCATGAGCAGTCTCGACGGCTGAAAAGGAATCTACTCAAGGATTCTAGAGAAATGAAGAGCTCTACGTTAGTTTTAATCTCTAAAAATACTTCAGCTAAACTCCCATCTTCTTCAGTTCTTCGTCCTATTTTTATCACTTAGTTAGATTATACTAACTTTGAGGATCTGTCAGAGTCTAATCTTGCAGACTTTGATGAATCACTGGTGCTGTTAACTAAATCTTTTACAAGATTCGCAAGAAAAGTAACTTCTGCAGATCTCGTTCGCTGACCATCTAGGAAAAGCCAAAGTCTGATAATATATACATGGCTTCAACGATCTGATACAATTGTCACCGCAATGGTCATTTTGCTGGTGAATGCAGGTCTAAGAAGACTGTGACGCCATCTTCTAAAATCCCATCCTCCTTCAGATCTAAGGATGACAAATACCTAAAGATGAAGTAGAAGTACAAGAAGATGAAGAGTTCCCAGCAAAAGGACAAAGGTCTTGTCGCTGAAGAGCGTGACTGGGCTGATTCGTTTGATGAATCATCATCTGATGAGGAAGACACAACCTATCTCTGCTTGATGGCCAAGGATGTCAAAGAAAAAGCTTCAGAGATATCAACTTCTCATGATCCCTTATCATCATCCCCTACTCAGGTATGTCTTCTGAATGAACCCTCTTGTTCTTCTTCTTCCTCTTCTAGCCTATCGGCGTTTGATATGCTGATGGTGGACCTTTAAAATGCCCTGAATGGCAACTCTAAAATTGAAATGCTTTATATTGATCTTCAAGAATAGTTGAAGATTTGTCATTCTAAGATCAAAGAGCTGACTAAGACCGAAGAAGATCTTAAGGGTCAGGTCATTGTGAACCAAACCATCACTGTCGAATGCGAGCTGGCTATCGCTGAGCATGAGCAAGAAATTGCTGAACTCAGGGTTGAGAAGGCTACCATTGTATGATGGTGCAAAGCTTCTGTCAAGGCCTCAGAGATCATTAATGCTCATATCCCTACCACGATAAAGACTGGTCTAAGATTTTCCTATGATCAGGAAGACAGTGTCACTGATAGGTCCATGCTCAAGTTTGGCACCTTTGTCTCTTCTATTCCTAACACTTCTTCCTCTCATTCTTCTTTAGCTGAGAGTCATCTTGATGGAACTCCTTCGAGTTCAGGATGCAAATACAAAGGTAAATCCATTGTCATATCTCTTCTTCTTCTTCTTCTTCTTCTTCATATCTCTTCTTCTTCTTCTTCATATCTCTTCTTCATATCTCTTCTTCTTCTTCTTCTTCTTCATATCTCTTCTTCTTTTTCTTCTTCTTTTTCTTCTTCTTCTTCTTCTTCTTCATATCTCNTCTTCTTCTTCTTCTTCTTCTTCTTCTTCTTCTTCTTCTTCTTCTTCTTCTTCTTCTTCTTCTTCTTCTTCTTCTTCTTCTTCTTCTTCTTTTTCATAACTCTTCTTCTTCTTCATAACTCTTCTTCTTCTTCTTCTTCTTCTTCTTCTTCATATCTCTTCTTCTTCCTCTTCTTCTTCATATCTCTTCTTCCTCTTCCTCTTCTTCTTCCTCTTCTTCTTCCTCTTCCTCTTCTTCTTCTTCTTCCTCTTCTTCTTCCTCTTCCTCTTCTTCTTCTTCTTCCTCTTCTTCTTCCTCTTCCTTTTCCTCTTCCTTTTCCTCTTCCTCTTCCTCTTCCTCTTCCTCTTCCTCTTCCTCTTCTTTTTCTTCAGGGACTAAGAAATCTGAATCCTCTTAGAAATCTAAGTCTCAGCTCAAGGTGAATGCTTCACCTAAGGACTCCAAATCCTCAAAAGTTCCCCATAGAACTAATGAGAAGGGAATCCTTGGAGCTTGTCCCTCTTCTAATCTGGTACTTCCTGGCCCTAAAGATACCTTCAGCTATAGGAAGTGTAAACACTATGGTGAAACTACATATTGCCAGTAAGTGTCATTCTGCGGCCAAGGCTGGTCCACCAACCAAGGGCAAAAAAGTAGCTAAGGCTGAGAAATCAACCAAAGTGAAATCAACCACTAAGGCTGCTAAAGCAACCAAGGTGAAGAAAACCACTGGAGCCTCTTCTTCAGGCTTAGTGAAGCCAACTAATGATGCTAAGCCTTCAGTATCAGGTGTTGTAGTTCCCACCACTAAAGCCTCTTCATCAAACTCAGTGAAGACGACCATTGACTCTATCTCTCTAGCGTAAAAGGTTGTTCCTATTTCCACTAAAAGCTTTCGAGGTTCAGTGAAGCCGTCTGCTGACTCTGGTTCTTTAGTTTCAGTAGACGAAGCCTCTAAGATTGTTGAACCTAAATAGAATGGGTACCAAAAGCATTCTTAAACTGTTCCCTTGTACAAGAAGTCAAAGGCATATGGTTTCTCGATAGTGGATGCTCAAGGCACAAGACCGGAGACAAATTCCTGCTCATTGACTACAAGGAAGAAAGAGGTCCTTCCGTGACCTTTGGAGGTAACAGAAAAGGATATACCAGAGGTTTTGGTATATTAACCAACGGTGCAACCACATTCAGGCGTATTGCATACGTTGAAGGACTGAAGCACAACCTCCTCAGCATCAGTCAGCTGTGTGACAATGACTACATAGTGAAGTTCTCCAAGAATTCATGCTACGTCTATGACAAGGATGATAAGGATGCCTTAACCGGCTCTCATGTAGAGAATGTCTACATTATCAACATGGATTCTTTTCTCACTAAGAATAGTTGTTTCCTCTCTAAAGCTTCGTCAGATATCAACTRGCTATGGTACAAACGACTTTCTCACCTTAACTTCAAAACACTCAGCGACCTATCTAGAAATGATCTTGTCACCGGTCTTCTTCAACACTCCTTTGCGAAGGAATCTCTTTGCTCAACATGTGAGAAAGAAAAACATACAAGATCTAGCTTTAAGTCAAAGCAAATCTTTTCAGTGGCATCGCCTCTTCAGCGACTGCACATGGATCTCATTGGTCCTATGAACGTGCAATCTTTCGCTGGAAAGAAGTATACTCTCGTCCATGTACACATGGGTCTTCTTTCTCAGATCCAAAAGTGAAGCACCTAAAGACATGCTATCGTTCATCAAGAAGATAGAAGTACTTAACAATATTAAAGTACGATCTATTAGAAGTGACCATGGTACCGAGTTAAAAAACAGTACTATGGATAACTTATTTGTGAACAAGGGAATTTATCACAACTTTTATTTAGTGAGAACTTCTCAGCAAAATGGGGTCGCTGAAAGAAGAAATCGAACAATCATTGAGGCTAGTCGATCAATGCTCAGCGAGTCCCATCTGTAACATCCACCCTCCTAAATATGCTTAACTAGTAATTCTAAGTATGTCTTATATGTTAAAGCATGTTTTACATGTTAATTGAAATTTTTTTTTGCTAAAATGTTAAGTATACTAGTGACCTATAAGTAGAACTCATAGTTGGAATGAAATGTAGAAGGTAAGATTGATGCTAACACCTCACAAATGACATAATTAGATGACGTGAGGGTTCAAAATATGAAGTACTTTGCCTAAATGAAAATTGGGTAGACAACTAAAGTGCCTAAAKGGGAAAAATCTACCCAAATCTTGAACGGATGATCTAAATGGTGATATAAAGGTTGGATCACCTTTGAATAAGTTAATATGAAGTGTTAGAAGTGTTGGAAGTCGAAAAAGTCGCGTAAATTGCATTTTATGCAAATTTTTCGATTACGGTACTATTTCGGTGAACTACGCGCACAATACTTAATCAGGAGGTTTTTGATAGGATGTTAAGCTTTGGAACTAAGTTTTGTACCTATTAGGAGTTGTTGGAGGTGTCGGAAAATTTTTATGGGATTCCGAGCTCAAAATAAAAAACGACAAGATTACAAAGAAAAACATAAGTTGTACAAATCTGAAAAACTGCTTTTATTGGTAGATCTTTTATAAAATATTTTTATTGTAAATTTTAGATTATCTTGTTACGAACGCGTAGGCGAAAACCTCATCGAAAACGGAGATCCGAGCAAAAAGTTATGATTTTTTTTGTGTTAAGTGGTCAAAATGGGTATTGGGTCAACCCAGTCGGGTCAACCCGACCCAAGACTGGTACTATGGTAAAACACGATTTTTACCCACTTTTCACCCCATTTTTCACAAACCTAACTTCTGAAAACTTTGAGGTGCGATTTCACACATTTAGTGTGTGAAATCACTTCAATCTTAAGCATTATTCAAGGATTAATCAAGGATTCAAATGTATATCTCATTCTTTTATCAATTTGAGTTGTGAATTTGAGGTTAGAGTTAGGGTTTGCTAAGAATATGTTTTATATGAAATTAGTTTGATGATATAATGTTGTATAACAAGTTATGTAGCTTGGATGATAGATAAATCACAAGACATTGTTCATTAATTATAGGATTCATATATAAAGTTTGACTTTTGAAAGTCAAACTTGGCAAATCATGGAATTAGCATATAAAATGAAAGAATTTTGATATTTTTATAAAGTTTTTGATGTTTAAGGATGAAATTATGAATTTGGAACCATTTGAAGGTGATTTGGATAGAAAAACATCAAAATTGGACATTTTAAACTACAAAAGTCACTGCTTCAGCAACAACTTTGAAAATTCATATAAAATCAACGAAAAATTCTACAATAGTGAGACTAGTTCCATTTGAAAGATAATTGAATCTAGTTTAATTTATATTTAGAAGTCATTGAGAAATTTTGAGGTTAGGTAGGGTAAAACAGGGCTAGAACACAGTGCTGTAATAGAAAAACTAAAGTATAAAAGTTAACTAGTCATGGGGCTAAATTGAGTTATATGCATCCAATGCTCATGAAACTTAATGAACATAMTCCAGGGAATATTTGGAGCTTGTTTGACGCTTTTGGAAGGTATCTTAGTGTGTAAAACACGAGTTTGGGACGTAACCTTCAATCTAGCTTTCGTTCGGTAACGATAAAAAAAYTTGGTGAGTTAAATGTTTATTCAAGTTATATTGTATTATGTGTATATATGTATATCTTCTATATTTACATGATTTGGATGTTCTTTTAGTTTGTTGGATTGGTCTTTGGTCAACCATATATGTTGTTGTAGTTGATGTTTTTTTTTTTGCTTGAGATTACTCCATATCGTGGGTCAATTTCATATCCGAATTCTGTTGGTTATGTTTTTTTTTCCTTGTTTGGTTCTTTGTCATGCCGGGAGTACGGGTACTACTTTGTGTGTTATGCCGGAAGCAATGGTGGATGTCAACAGCCCGGGTGAAGAGGGGAAACCGGTGAGACATTCGTATATTGTACTCATTGTCCAATGGTTCGGTGGGGCATGAGTACGGGACTTGGGCATACCCGGGAGATGAAGGCGGGTCCCTACTAGTCACTAGTATTCTATTTGGTTATGCATAGGGGCTCGGGCATACCCGCATGATGATTGTGGGTCCCTGCTAGTCCTATGCATTAAGAATGATGTATTATTGATATATGATATGTTGAGACGTTTGTTATGATTGATATCTTCGGAACTCTTGCGATGAGTGAATATGTAAGCTATAATTAATGTTTAGAATGAGTTTATGGTATGCCTTGGTATGTGTATRGGAGAGTGGTTTCTCATATTAATTATGTCTTCGGTTTGTTTTCTTATACATATATATATATATATAATGTTTATAATCTTTTTTTTTAACTTCATTTAACTCACTAAGCCTCGTGCTTAATCCGAATTCTTCAACATTTCTTTTTCAGGAAGGATTAGACAAGGGAAAGGATCCAGTAAAGTAATTGATTTGGTTATATTTGAAGAACTTGATATAGCTTTTGGTACATGTTTTAATTGTAGTATTTTGGCATGTATATATATATATATATATATATATATATATTAAACATTCCGGGTAGTTTATTATTATGTCCCGGTAGGTTTAGGTTCATCCGGTTTGTAAGTAATTATTATCTTTAGTTGTGATGACTTTTTGGGTCAAA
>NW_020201691.1:10928-12653 GCF_001531365.2 Cynara cardunculus var. scolymus
GTCTCAATGGATATACACGGTTTCGACATCGTAATCGGGATGGATTGGTTAGCAAAGAATCGAGCTGATATAATTTGTTCACAAAAGATGATACGAGTTCCGATCGACGACGGGATTTTCTTGTTCATATACGGGGAACGACGGGTGGGTGATATTAAGGTAATTTCCATGCTTAAGGCTCGTCGCTATCTAACGAAGGGATGCTCTTCTTTCTTAGCATATGTCCTAGATTCAACAAAGGAGATGAAGAAGATCGTGGACGATGTACCAATAGTACGTGAATACCCGGACGTTTTTCCTGAAGACTTGCCTGGATTGCCACCAGATAGGCAAGTGGAGTTTAGAATCGACTTGATACCAGGTGCAGCACCGATAGCGAAGACTCCTTATCGTCTCACACCTCCAGAGATGAAAGAAATGATGGATCAACTACAAGAGCTATTAGATATGGGTTTCATACAGCCGAGCACTTCACCCTGGGGTGCTCCGGTATTGTTTGTCAAGAAGAAAGACGGATCTTTCCGAATGTGCATTGATTATCGTGAGCTGAATAAGGTAACGATTAAGAATAAGTATCCGTTACCTCGTATTGATGACTTGTTTGATCAGCTTCAAGGTGCAAGTTTCTTCTCCAAGATTGATCTCAGATCAGGTTATCACCAACTAAAAGTACGAGAGGATGACGTGCCTAAGACTGCCTTCCGTACGAGATATGGGCATTATGAATTTCTGGTGATGCCTTTCGGTCTCACAAATGCCCTAGCTGCGTTTATGGACTTAATGAATCGAGTATGTTGTCCAATGCTCGATAAGTCTGTCATTGTATTCATTGATGAAATCCTTGTGTACTCGAAATCGGATGCTGATCACGCAACACATCTTCGACAGATGTTGGAGTTATTGAGAAAAGAGCGGCTCTATGCTAAATTATCGAAATGTGAATTCTGGCTATGTCAGATACAATTCTTGGGACATACCGTGCCCGATAATGGCATCTCTATGGATTCTGCTAAGATTGAAGCAATACAGAAATGGGAACAACCCAAGAATGCTTCAGAGATTCRGAGTTTTCTCGGCCTAGCGGGATATTATCGACGTTTCATTCGGGATTTCTCTAAGATTGCCATTCCTCTCACTTATCTTACCCATAAAGATGTAAAATTTGTGTAGACCGAAGACCAAGAGGTGGCATTTCAGACTCTGAAAGATTGTTTGACGCATGCACCAATTCTTGCCCTACCTGAAGGTAGTGAGAATTTTGTAGTCTATAGTGATGCCTCACGATTGAGACTTGGTTGTGTATTGATGCAGAAAGGAAAGGTTATCGCTTATGCATCACGTCAGTTGAAGGAATTTGAAAAGAATTACCCCACTCATGATCTTGAGTTGGCGGCTGTAGTCTTTGCTTTAAAGCTGTGGCGACATTATCTTAAGAGTTTGAAGTATTTGTTCGACCAACATACACTTAATATGCGACAACAACGTGCTATGGAGCTCATTAAAGACTATGATTGTGAAATACTCTATTATCCTGGTAAAGCCAATGTAGTGGCGGATGCATTAAGTCGAAAAGCATATGGTGGATCTTTGTGCYATGTTATCACTCACAGGACGGGAAGGTCGACTCTATTTGATGATTTGCAGAAGTGGCAACTTGAGGCTTTGAAGCCCGAGCATATTAAGTCAGAACGAATGGTAAGCAATGTTAATTCGTTATCTGAGGAC
>NW_020201691.1:16333-26651 GCF_001531365.2 Cynara cardunculus var. scolymus
TGCCTTGGTATGTGTATGGGAGAGTGGTTTCTCATATTAATTATGTCTTCGGTTTGTTTTCTTATATATATATATATATATATAAAATGTTTATAATCTTTTTTTTTAAGTTCATTTAACTCACTAAGCCTCGTGCTTAATCCGAATTCTTCAACATTTCTTTTTCAGGAAGGATTAGACAAGGGAAAGGATCCAGTGAAGTAGTTGATTCGGTTATATTTGAAGAACTTGATATAGCTTTTGGTACATGTTTTAATTGTAGTATTTTGGCATGTATATATTAAACATTCCGGGTAGTTTATTATTATGTCCCGGTAGGTTTAGGTTCATCCGGTTTGTAAGTAATTATTATCTTTAGTTGTAATGACTTTTTGGGTCAAACCGTATGAACATTTTTGGTGGTTTTTAACAAAAAATTATATCCCGTATGTTTTGGAGGTTTAAAACCAGGTTTTAATGATTTGTGGGTTAGTTAGATGTTTTGTTGCTACGGTGTTACACCATCTCCCTACCAATTTCTGGGTTGAAGTTGTCAACACCGCTTTTTTCACTCAAAATCGGTCGCTGATCGTTATGAGGTTCAAGAAAATAGCTTACGCACTTTTCCATGGCAGAAAGCCCTCTATCAGCTTTCTACATATCTTTGGTTGCACGTTTTATATTCTCAATAACCGTGATCAACTAGGAAAGTTCGATCCCAAAGCTAATGAAAGAATCTTTCTTGGATATTCTTCAGTGTCCAAAGCCTTTAGAGTATTCAACAAACACCGACAGACGATAGAAGAAACTATTCATGTCACATTTGATGAATCTCAATCAGTTAATTCTAAACCCATCATAAATGATGACGAAGAATTTGAAAACTGGATGTTTTCTCATTATGGACAACCTGAAGCTTCCTTCAGCGTCCCTCTTAACACTGAAGCCCCAGAAGCTGAAGATGATCAATTAATCATTCCAGTTGCAGCTAGTCACACCAACGTGTCTTCTTTAGAGATTGTTGCTATGCCCATTAGTTGTGTTCCACCTTCTATTTCAAACACTAATTAATCAGTAAAATGAAATGCCTTCAGCATCTGCACCTATATCAATCGCTGAATCTGAGGCTCCTTTAGCAATTTTTCCAATCATTGAAGAATCATTATCTGAAGCTTCATCCTCTGTTTCTGAACTTCCATGCTCAGATGATAAACCTTTACCAGCTCAACGATGGACTAAAGACCATCGTATTCATCAAATTCTTAGTGATCCAGGTGCAAATATTCAGACTCATCGTGATCTAGGTAATATCTACCTCTTTGTCAACTTTCTTTCTTTAGTTGAACTCAAGAATATCAACAATGCTATCTCAGACCCTAGCTAGGTCATTGCCATGCAAGAGGAGCTCATTGAGTTAGATAGGAACAAAGTCTGGTACCTTGTCCTATGTCCATCTGACAAGACAGTGATAGGCACCAAATGGGTCTATTGGAATAAGTTAGATGAACAAGGTGTGGTAACCCGTAACAAGGCTCAACTTGTTGCTCAGAGTTATAGACAAGAAGAAGGAATCGATTATGAAGAAACCTTCGCATCAGTGGCTAGACTCGAAGCAATTCGACTCTTTCTAGCCTTTGCTGCCCATAGAGACTTCAAAGTCTACCAAATGGATGTAAAGAGCGCATTCCTTATTGGAAAACTTCAAGAGGAAGTTTATGTTGAACAACCTCCAGGGTTTCTTGACCCTAAGTATCCAAACCATGTCTATCGTTTGGATAAAGCTCTTTATGGATTGAAACAGGCTCCCCGTGCCTGGTGTGATACCTTCTCCTCGTTCTCATCTCCGATAAATTTGTACGTGAAAATATTGACCAGACCTTATTTCTTACGAAAGTTAAAGGTCATACCATTCTAGTCCAAATATATGTCGATGATATTATTTTTTGCTCCATTAATCCCTCTTTATGTTTTCGATTCGCTGATCGCATGAAGAAAGAATATCAGATGAGTATGATGGGAGAAATAACATTCTTTTTAGGTCTCCAGATCAAGCAATCAGATAAAGGCATCTTTATCAGTCAAAGTAAGTATGTCCATGACATGCTGAAGAAGTTTGATTATCTAATAGCTCATCTATGAAGACTCCAATGGTTCCTCCACTTTCTCTCAACAAGAATCCAAATAGAAAGCCAGTGAACATAACTATTTATAGAGGAATGGTAGGCTCTCTGTTGTATCTCACAGCTAGTCGACCAGATATCATGTATTGTATTTGCTTATGTGCACGACATCAACCTAAACCTAAGGAATCCCATCTAATTGCTGTAAAACGCATCTTCAGATACCTGAAGGGAACTCCTAACTTGTGTCTCTGGTACCCTAAGGGTTCAGGTTTTGACCTAATAAGTTATTCCGATAGTGATTTTGCAGGTTGCAATATCGATAGAAAAAGCACCACTGGAGGCTGTCAGCTTCTAAGTGGAAAGTAACTGAGCTGGACAAGTAAGAAGCAAAACTCAGTGTCCACATCAACCGCTGAAGCTGAATACATAGCCATTGGACGTTGTTGTGCCCAATTCCTTTGGATGGAAAACCAGATGAACAACTATGATCTTCAGTTCTTAAAAATCCTTATCTATTGTGATAGCACCAGTGTTATTGCAATTGCAAACAACCCTGTATTTCACTCCAAGACCAAACATATAGAGATCAAATATCATTTTATTAGAGATCATGCTATGAATGGTGATATTAAACTTCACTTTGTTCCCACTGATTACCAGCTCGCTGACCTTTTCATCAAGCCTCTTGATGAAACAAGATTTAACATCTTGCTCAGCGAACTGAGGATGTTAAACGCTGAAGAATAATCTTTTTCAGCCACACACATCAATCAGTAAGTGAAATGATTCAGTGTTCTATCTCTATCACTGAACTCTTGAGTAAATTTATATATTCTCTCTAAGGTATGTATACTTGTTCTTTTTCTTTAAAACTTAAAACTATCATTGAATCTTTCCTTCTTCAGTGATCAAAACGTTTTAAAAGTTTATTTCAGTGATTCTTTCTATCACTGAACATTTTTATGTAAGTATATCTCTTTTATACTTATCTTTTTCTTAAAATTAAAATGATCCCTGAACCTTTTTTCCTTTAGTGATTCAAATGTTTTTAAATGCCAGTTTCAATGATTCTCTTATCACTGACACTTTTTATGAAAATATATTTTTCTAAAATATTTTTCATTTTTTAAAACAAAACCATCACCAAATCTTTTCTTTTTCAGTGATCAAATGTTTTAAAAGGTTTTATTCAGTGATCCCCTTATCACTAAATGTGACTCTTCAAATTTCTTAAAACCTTTATGTTTTTATAAGAAATAGTTAATTAACCATCTAATTAATGACATTCTCTGTTACCAATATGAATCTCTTTGAGACGCACAAAAAGGTCTGACACACGTGATATGCTATAACTTCCATCCAATCATGAATGAGAACGTACCATAATTCTCATCATGGCATTTCCTCAACAGTCGTATTTTCCCCTTTCCTATTTCTTTTCTCTCTCCTCCTATCTATAAATATGAGATCTCTTCCCTCATATTTTATTTACGCTTTCAAAATATTTTGATGAACCTCTGCCAAAAAGAAATTGCAAGCAAGAACTCTCAAGAACACTCAAATCCTTCGACCTTCTTCTCAAAAACTCTAAGGTCGATAACTTTCTTTAAACTTTGAATTGTTCTTCTTCTTCTTATGAAATTGTTATTTGACATTTTAAGAACCTTGTTCTCTTAAAACACAAACAGAAATATTAATAACACATTCTCATTCGTGGTTATAATCTAAAAGTTTCACAAACACTATTCTACTTGAAAAACCCTAATATCTTATTTGTGGATTTTTCAAAAGAAGTATATTTTTCTAAAACTTAAAAAGATCACAAACAAATCTTGGACTACTAATATAATTTTTTTTCTTATCTCTTAACAAAAACATAAATGGCTGCCAAGAATGTGAACTTCTCTATGGAAGACGTTTCCTTCAAGGCCAACAATCACATTGCCTTATTGGATATCCCCACCAACAAAACAATCTACGAGGATGTTGTTACCTTCCTTAGGATGTCCCCCATTGCCTACGCTCTCACCATGAACCTGTCATGGTTAGGGAGGCCCTTCAACAGTTCTGGATGACTGCTGAGGTGGTGCAAGAAGAAGACAAGAATGCTTATCAGGTGGAGAAAATCTTCATCATCTTCAACAGGATGACTGTGAGCTTTGGCGTGACCACTCTCAGGCACACTCTTCACTTCCCAAAGGGTCCCTTCATCAGCAACCCCACTACTGAAGAAATCATCGCCTGCTTCGATGATATTGGCTACAAATGGCCAATGAAGAAGGACTCCAACGAGCCCCTCAAATCACTCTCCAAGATCGAGAAGAGCCACATGTCTGTGGTATGGCAATTCCTGTTCTCTTACTTCATCTAGAACAAGGGTGGAAATACTGGCGTCCAGGATCAAGCATCCAGGGTTCCTCTCACCGTCGGTGTTTCAGTGATCCGTCGCCGACCGATCAACTTCGCTACTGTCATCATCGATGAACTGCCGCTCAAGCTGAACAAGCGTCTGAGGGAGAAAGTGGTTCCCTACACCTGCTTCTTATCAATGGTTTTTGCCAAGATCTTTGGCGAAAAATATTCCAAGGAAGGTAACCCTCCTGTATGCAAGCTTGGATCTAGAATTCTGGATCACAAGTTGAGGGATGGAAATGTTGCACTCTCTTCAGTGGTGCAATATTCTTCAATTCCTCTTTCTCCTTCTCTGGTGGTCAAGACAAGGGAAAACCGCCCTAAGTCTAACCCAACCACCATAACCATCTCTACAAAATGCCCATCTCAACCAACTCATGGTTCTTCTTCGAGGACCAAGAAGGCCAAAAAGAAGACTACCACATATCTGGATGTGACCTCTAAAAAAGGTCTCAGCTATTGAAAGAAGCCTTACCCCCGAGGCACTTTTAGTTAGCCTTCCCAGCTCTTCAGTGATATCTGAGATCACTGTCGTACTAGTGGCTCCTCACCCAACTGCCTTAGTGAACCAAATCACTAAAGGTGTGAATATCAACATTACCACCGCTAAACACCCACTTCCTACCATCTTAGCCATCTTTTCCTCCCTTCCATCATTGGTCTCAACACGTGTTTATGAGTCATCAGTGCCGGTCCTCCCTGATGATGAGACACCCACCACTGGACCTGAGGTAGCTCCTCTCGAAGCTCCTCAGCATACTGTTGCTCATCTTCTCAAGCGCACCATGGAGCCACCCAACGTTAATCCTTCAGATAACGCTAAAGACCCCTCAGGTACTCCATCTTTTTACCTATTCAATTCTTCTAACCCTGAGCTTCCTTATGCTCATTCTCATTCCTTTTCAGGTTCTTCTGAGGCCCAAGCCATGGACGAAGAAGAATATGATATGGCGACGGATGTGAAGCTGCTCCTCCCAGCAGTTGAGACTGTCTACGTCAAAATGGACGAGGTCCATAAAGACATGTATCGCAGGGACGAAGTTGTTGCTGACCTCTCAGCCGTTAGGGCTGAAGTTCAACAGATGAAGGGCCAACTCTCCTCTTTCCAAATGGCTGTTCTAGCCAATGCTGAGGCCATTGCTATTCTAACGAGCAAGGCCTAAGAAGCGCATGCCCACTCTGTCCAGCAAGCGAAGCTAATGCAACAAGTCTTGGTTGCTCTCTGACAACCAGCTCCAGTGCCTCCTCCTTATTTTACTGCTGATGACCATGCCCAGCTTAATGAAGCGCATGAAGTAACGATCAGCCTAGCCAGCTCACTGACGCCGCTAGAAGAGATGATGGTCCTCCAGGTTCAGAGCGTCGACCAACTCTCTGGCTTTTGCTCTCAAGCCATCACCAGAGAGGGGGAGATAAGGTCTGACACTAGACCATCTGTTCTTGCCACCCCTGTATCCATTGCTCCAGCAACCCATAAAGCTGAAGCTGAAGCTGACGCTCAGGTTGTCAATGTTATTCCAACCTTCTACGAAGCTCCTGCACCTAAGGAAGTTGATGCCATCCAAGCTGAAGCTGAAGCTCGCGACGATGACCTTCCCATCACTTCTACAGCTAATGCTGGTGACGTGGAATAAGACAATGAAGATGATGATGATGAAGAAGGTGAATCTCCTGACCTCCCTGACTCCGGCAGTGACGTGGATGATGATGACGATGATGATGATGACGAAGACGACTTCACCATCCAGTACTAGCGTCCTTCTACTACCACCAAAGGTGTCGCCCTCAGGGATTCCGCATCCCAGGGGGAGCAAAGGGAGAGATAAGGCTGCTAAAAAATCACACCAGGGCACCAAGTCTAAGGGCGAAGGTGTCGTTGGAGATGAGAACCTCAAGGTACTCTTCAAACCCTTTGAACCCTTATATGATGAGTCCTTAAGCCAAATAACCATCACCTCCATGTACCAACTCTCTATTCTCTCGAGTACCTGCGGTCGGCTGGAGGAATGGGTCCCTGAGAACCGAACCCCCAGCGCTCCTGCCGACTAGTAGATGACTCAGCTCAGGGAGTCACTTGTAATATTCTGGTTATTATTTCAGGTTTATTTATATATATATATATATATATATATTACATACACATATACGTGTATGATATATATGTAAGTTATGTATGTGAGTATGAGTAATATTTTTGTTTTAAAATGAAAAGAGAAGAGCGGTTAGTGAACCGCCCACATTATTGAGTATTTATATAGAATTTGATTTGGATGAGAAGGATTCTCATTCTAGTTTTTTGGAAAGTTTCTCTGAAAAATTTTAGACTGCACAGGAAGAAGAAGAAGAAAAAGTTTTAAAGCTTTGATTCACAACTTCTAAAAGGTGAGTGTATTAAGAGCTTTAGATATGAATTGCTTACATACAGTTTGATAAGCATTTTTGAATTGATTATTATGAGTTTGGTTGCATTTTATGATGATTCATGAGTAAACCGTACAAGTGTTATCCGGATTGAAATCCGGATAACTAAACCGCCCATGCTTTGTCCGGTGTATCATCTAAACCGGCCAAGAGGTAACTGGATATCATCTAAACCGGCCATGTGGTGATCGGTTTATTTCTAAATTGATCAAGTGTTGTCCGTGTATTGATCAGATTATTTTAAACCGGTCAATGGTTGGATTATGTGTTGTCCGGTTTAATCTAAAGCGGATGACAAAGAAAATGAAGTGTTGTCCGGATATGTAATCCGGACAAGGATGTTAATATATTTTCAAAGTGTTTTGACCGGACTTCTAATCCGGACAGGTTTGAAAGAGAATGTTTTTATGGAAATGTTTTTGAGATATAATGGCAGTGCAACTGCGAGTGAGATGGCGGTGTAACCGCGAGAGTWATATAATGGCAGTGYAACTGCGAGTGAGATGGCGGTGTAACCGCGAGAGTGATGAGATGGCGGTGTAACCGCAAGAGTGATATAATGGCAGTGTAACTGCGAGTGAGATGGCGGTGTAATCGCGAGAGTGATATAATGGCAGTGTAACTACGAGTGAGATGGCGGTGTAACCGCGAGAGTGATGTGATGGCAGTGTAACCGAGAGAATGATATAATGGCAGTGTAATTACGAGTAAGATGGCGGTGTAACCGCGAGAGTGATGAGATGGCGGTGTAACCGCGAGAAACATAAACACACTTATATTTCAGAACAGGTTTGCTTCTAAACTGAGTGTTTGGAATGTATATTGTTGTATGAAATTATACACTCACTAGACCTTTTGGTCTAACACTCAGATGTTGGACTAACCTGTTTTGCAAGTCAGCAGACGTTAAAAGATAAAGGCAAGGGAACAGTTTGAATGACGATATTAATTTGTTCACATATGTATTAGAGATACATTTTGATAGTCTATGTTTTGTAATAATACTATTTTAGTATTATGAGTATGATGATGTGAATTATATGTATTTGAAATTTTAGGGTTGTTACAGTTGGTATCAGAGCCTTAGTTTAAGGGATCTGGGTATTTGAGAAATACTTAGACTTAAACTAGTGGTGTGGAAAGTTAAGATAATAGGTTTCACTGGGTCTATGAACATGGGAATATGTTATAGCTGAAACTATTATGAGAAAGGTAGATTATATATGATTGATATAATTTGAGTTATGAGTAGACATGAGGAAAAATGTGTTATTATGTTATGATTATGAGAATAATCATGTGTGTTTAAATGTGACAGAAAAGGTTACATACTGAGAAATGGCAGATAATCCCAATCCATCGGAAAGAACCTCTACTGGCTATGGAAGAGGTCATGGAAGAAAGAATGTTATGCAAGAAGAGAATCCAGAAAATGTAATAGAAACACGAAGTCGTAGTAGAGGACGAGGAAGAGGGCGAAGAACTAGACAAGAAACTCGTGGGGACCAGGAATTGTCGGCTCAAGAAAGTTCAATGTCTGGCCGAGGTCGAGGAAGAGCGAGGGGTGGACATAATGTTTCCGACCCTGAATATATTACTCAGGATATGTTGGCAACTGAACTGGGAAAATTTCAGGAGAGTTTGGTAAAATTGTTAAGACGTGCAAACCAAACTGATCCAAATGTGGAAAGAAATTCTGAGCAAGAGGAAGTTGGAGCTAGTACACCGGTAACWGGTACATCTGTACCTATTACTGCATCATCAGAACAAAAGGGAGGAGATATCAAGATGTTCCTTACGTGTAAACCTCCTAAATTTTCTAGTGAATGTGATCCTGTTAAAGCTATGTGTTGGCTTAAGGAGATTGAGCTAAGTCTGCAAATCAGTAAAAGTGTAGAAGAAGATAAAGTTATGTTTGATGTATCTCGTTTGAGATCAAGTGCTTTTTACTGGTGGGAAGTTTTGTCTAGTTCAGACCCGAATATTTTAAAAACCATGGTTTGGGAAGAATTTGTGGTGAAATTTAAAATGCAGTATTGTCCTGAAGCTGCAGTTCAAAAGTTGGAAKATGATTTCCTTCGTCTTGAGCAAGGAAATATGTCAGTTCGTCAGTATACTGAAGTTTTCATGGAACAATCTAGGTTTGCTGAAGCCTATATTATATCTGAAAACAGTAAGGTAAGAAAGTATATCTGGGGATTGGAGGCAAATCTTCGAAAGTATATGATATCCAGGAATCCGACAACATTTCAGGCGGCAGTTGATGCTGCTGAAATATTGGAACAAGATATTAACCGACAACCGCAAGAAAGGGTTGGAGAGAAAAGAAAGGGAGAAGTTATTGTTACTGATTTCCGTAGACCAAGGTTTATGGAAAATGTGAACCGACCACTCTCAAGGTTTAATGATAAGGCTTGTACCCGATATCATAAAATACATCAGGGAAATTGTAATACAGAATCTCGAGTATGCTTTAAATGTCAGGAACCTGGACATATAGCTCGAGATTGTCGGATGATGCGAAGATGATATGTTTGTAATTCACCCCAACATATAAGTACTGATTGTCCGCAAGCAAAGAATAGAGGATTTGGTTTTGCTGGAGGTCGGGGATCTAGATATTTTGGTGGTCGAGGATCTGGGTATGTGCCAACAGGTCGTGGCCAAGTGGAAAATCGTGTTAATACTAGTGGACGAGGTGGAACAAGACAGATAGAGTCTAATGCAAAAGGGAGAGCCTTTCAGATGACGAGAGGTGAGGCGGAAGAGCACCCTGAAGTGGTGACAGGTACATTTCTTGTTAATTCAGTATGTGCCAAAGTTTTATTTGATTCAGGTGCAAAGTGTTCTTTTGTGTCACCATCATTTGTTAACTGCGCACATTTAGAATCTAAAGCGTTAAGTGAAGATCTAATTGTGGAAACAGCAAATGATAGTGAAGTTTTGGTGAAGGAAAGAATTGATGAGTGTGTTATAAGTATAGAAGGATGTGAGGTGCCTATACAGTTATTTCCTTTACATTTGAGGGAATTTGATGTATTCATAGGCATGGATTGGTTAGCTGAAAACCAAGCTAATATAGTCTGTAATGAGAAAATGATTCATATAGACCTACCTGAGAAAGGAAGGGTTGTGATATATGGAGATAAGCGTGATCGTTACTCTAGTCTAATTTCAGTTTTGAAGGCTAGGAAGTATGTACAGAAAGGATGTGCTAGTTTTCTTGCATATGCTATAGATGTGAAGAAAGAGAARGGAAAGATGDGGGATATTTCAGTTGTAAGGGAATTTCCTGAGGTATTTCCGGAAGATTTGATAAATTTACCTCCGGATCGAATGATAGACTTTCAGATTGAATTAATTCTTGGAGCAACACCTGTTGC
>NW_020201691.1:27889-39605 GCF_001531365.2 Cynara cardunculus var. scolymus
AAACATGAAAGATTGGGTGGATTAATATCTGATTTGGTAAGAGATGATACAGAATTTTGGAGGTTCCAGAACATAATTTGGGTACCATGTTATGGTGATCTCAGAAAGCGTATCTTAAATAAAGCACATAAGTCACGTTTTGCAATACATCCAGGTACAAATAAAATGTATCAGGATTTGAGACAACATTATTGGTGGCCAGGTATGAAGAAAGATATTGCTAAACATGTTGAACAGTGCTTGATTTGTCTTCAAGTAAAGATTGAACACCAGCGTCCTTATGGTAAGTTGCAATCTTTAGAAATTCTGGTTTGGAAATGGGATCATATTACTATGGATTTCATAACCAAATTGCCAAGAACATCGAAGGGGTATGATGCAATATGGGTAATAGTAGATCGGTTGTCTAAATCTGCACACTTCTTACCTATGAAAGATTCATACTCGATGGAGAGATTAGCAAAGTTGTACCTTGATGAGATAGTGACACGACATGGTGTTCCGTTATCAATTGTTTCTGATAGAGATAGTCGTTTCACTTCTATGTTTTGGAAGAGTTTTTAAAGGGAAATGGGTTCACAAATAAAGTTGAATACAGCTTATCATCCTCAAACTGATGGACAGAGTGAACGAACTATCCAAACATTAGAAGATATGTTGAGATCTTGTGTTATTGATTTCGGAGGGTCGTGGGATAGTCATTTGGCTTTGGTTGAATTTGCGTACAACAATAGCTATCATTCGAGTATTCAGGAAGCACCTTTTGAAGTCTTGTATGGACGAAAATGTTGAACTCCTTTGTGCTGGAATGAAATAGGTGAAAGACAGTTAGCTGGGCCTGAATTAGTTCAGCAAACTGCAGATAAACTTGGGGTAATACGAGAACGAATGAAAGCGGCACAAGATAGACAAAGAAGTTATGCAGATAAACGTCGGAAGCCAATTGAGTTTCAAATAGGTGATAAAGTAATGTTGAAAGTATCACCTTGGAAAGGAATAGTACGTTTTGGAAAGAGAGGGAAGTTAAGTCCAAGATATGTTGGACCATTTCCTATTATTGGAAGAGTTGGGGAAGTAGCTTATAAATTAGAACTTCCTTTAGAATTAAGTGGAATTCATGACACGTTTCACGTGTCAAATTTGAGGAAGTGTCTAATAAGTCCAGATATGGCAGTACCACTACCTAAAATTTTGGTAGATGAAAAGTTATGTTTTGAAGAAACCCCTGAGCAGATTACTGATTACAAGGTGAAGAAGTTACGAAACAAAGAAATTGGGTTAGTAAAGGTTCAGTGGCGTTTTCATAAAGGACCAGAAGCTACCTGGGAATCAGAATCGGAAATGCGGATGAAATATCCCTATCTTTTTGCTTAAGTGAATTCCGGGACAAAATTCTTTTAAGGAGGGAATATTGTAATATTCTGGTTATTATTTTAGGTTTATATATATATATATATATTACATACACATATACGTGTATGATATATATGTAAGTTTTGTAAGTGAGTATGAGTAATATTTTTGTTTTAAAATGAAAAGAGAAGGGCGGTTAGTGAACCGCCCACATTATTGAGTATTTATATAGAATTTGATTTGGATGAGAAGGATTCTCATTCTATTTTTTTGGAAAGTTTCTCTGAAAAATTTTAGACTCCACAGGAAGATGAAGAAGAAGTTTTCAAGCTTTGATTCACAACTTCTAAAAGGTGAGTGTATTAAGAGTTTTAGATATGAATTGCTTACATACAGTTTGATAAGCATTTTTGAATTGATTATTATGAGTTTGGTTGCATTTTATGATGATTCATGAGTAAACCATACAAGTGTTATCCGGATTGAAATCCGGATAACTAAACCGCCCATGCTTTGTCCGGTGTATCATCTAAACCGGCCAAGAGGTAACCGGATATCATCTAAACCGGCCATGTGGTGATCGGTTTATTTCTAAACCGATCAAGTGTTGTGCGGTGTATTGATCGGATTATTTTAAACCGGTCAATGGTTGGATTATGTGTTATCCGGTTTAATCTAAACCGGATGAYAARGAAAATGAAGTGTTGTCCGGATTTGTAATCCGGACAAGGATGTTAATATATTTTCAAAGTGTTTTGACCGGACTTCTAATCCGGACAGGTTTGACCGGACTTCAAGTCCGGATGAAAAGAGAATGTTTTTATGGAAATGTTTTTGAGATATAATGGCAGTGCAACTGCGAGTGAGATGGCGGTGTAACCGCGAGAGTAATATAATGGCAGTGCAACTGCGAGTGAGATGGCGGTGTAACCGCGAGAGTGATGAGATGGCGGTGTAACCGCAAGAGTGATATAATGGCAGTGTAACTGCGAGTGAGATGGCGGTGTAATCGCGAGAGTGATATAATGGCAGTGTAACTACGAGTGAGATGGCGGTGTAACCGCGAGAGTGATGTGATGGCAGTGTAACCGAGAGAATGATATAATGGCAGTGTAATTACGAGTAAGATGGCGGTGTAACCGCGAGAGTGATGAGATGGCGGTGTAACCGCGAGAAACATAAACACACTTATATTTCAGAACAGGTTTGCTTCTAAACTGAGTGTTTGGAATGTATATTGTTGTATGAAATTATACACTCACTAGACCTTTTGGTCTAACACTCAGATGTTGGACTAACCTGTTTTGCAAGTCAGCAGACGTTAAAAGATAAAGGCAAGGGAACAGTTTGAATGACGATATTAATTTGTTCACATATGTATTAGAGATACATTTTGATAGTCTATGTTTTGTAATAATACTATTTTAGTATTATGAGTATGATGATGTGAATTATATGTATTTGAAATTTTAGGGTTGTTACAGTTGGTATCAGAGCCTTAGTTTAAGGGATCTGGGTATTTGAGAAATACTTAGACTTAAACTAGTGGTGTGGAAAGTTAAGATAATAGGTTTCACTGGGTCTATGAACATGGGAATATGTTATAGCTGAAACTATTATGAGAAAGGTAGATTATATATGATTGATATAATTTGAGTTATGAGTAGACATGAGGAAAAATGTGTTATTATGTTATGATTATGAGAATAATCATGTGTGTTTAAATGTGACAGAAAAGGTTACATACTGAGAAATGGCAGATAATCCCAATCCATCGGAAAGAACCTCTACTGGCTATGGAAGAGGTCATGGAAGAAAGAATGTTATGCAAGAAGAGAATCCAGAAAATGTAATAGAAACACGAAGTCGTAGTAGAGGACGAGGAAGAGGGCGAAGAACTAGACAAGAAACTCGTGGGGACCAGGAATTGTCGGCTCAAGAAAGTTCAATGTCTGGCCGAGGTCGAGGAAGAGCGAGGGGTGGACATAATGTTTCCGACCCTGAATATATTACTCAGGATATGTTGGCAACTGAACTGGGAAAATTTCAGGAGAGTTTGGTAAAATTGTTAAGACGTGCAAACCAAACTGATCCAAATGTGGAAAGAAATTCTGAGCAAGAGGAAGTTGGAGCTAGTACACCGGTAACWGGTACATCTGTACCTATTACTGCATCATCAGAACAAAAGGGAGGAGATATCAAGATGTTCCTTACGTGTAAACCTCCTAAATTTTCTAGTGAATGTGATCCTGTTAAAGCTATGTGTTGGCTTAAGGAGATTGAGCTAAGTCTGCAAATCAGTAAAAGTGTAGAAGAAGATAAAGTTATGTTTGATGTATCTCGTTTGAGATCAAGTGCTTTTTACTGGTGGGAAGTTTTGTCTAGTTCAGACCCGAATATTTTAAAAACCATGGTTTGGGAAGAATTTGTGGTGAAATTTAAAATGCAGTATTGTCCTGAAGCTGCAGTTCAAAAGTTGGAATATGATTTCCTTCGTCTTGAGCAAGGAAATATGTCAGTTCGTCAGTATACTGAAGTTTTCATGGAACAATCTAGGTTTGCTGAAGCCTATATTATATCTGAAAACAGTAAGGTAAGAAAGTATATCTGGGGATTGGAGGCAAATCTTCGAAAGTATATGATATCCAGGAATCCGACAACATTTCAGGCGGCAGTTGATGCTGCTGAAATATTGGAACAAGATATTAACCGACAACCGCAAGAAAGGGTTGGAGAGAAAAGAAAGGGAGAAGTTATTGTTACTGATTTCCGTAGACCAAGGTTTATGGAAAATGTGAACCGACCACTCTCAAGGTTTAATGATAAGGCTTGTACCCGATATCATAAAATACATCAGGGAAATTGTAATACAGAATCTCGAGTATGCTTTAAATGTCAGGAACCTGGACATATAGCTCGAGATTGTCGGATGATGCGAAGATGATATGTTTGTAATTCACCCCAACATATAAGTACTGATTGTCCGCAAGCAAAGAATAGAGGATTTGGTTTTGCTGGAGGTCGGGGATCTAGATATTTTGGTGGTCGAGGATCTGGGTATGTGCCAACAGGTCGTGGCCAAGTGGAAAATCGTGTTAATACTAGTGGACGAGGTGGAACAAGACAGATAGAGTCTAATGCAAAAGGGAGAGCCTTTCAGATGACGAGAGGTGAGGCGGAAGAGCACCCTGAAGTGGTGACAGGTACATTTCTTGTTAATTCAGTATGTGCCAAAGTTTTATTTGATTCAGGTGCAAAGTGTTCTTTTGTGTCACCATCATTTGTTAACTGCGCACATTTAGAATCTAAAGNGATATAATGGCAGTGTAACTACGAGTGAGATGGCGGTGTAACCGCGAGAGTGATGTGATGGCAGTGTAACCGCGAGAGTGATATAATGGCAGTGTAATTGCGAGTAAGATGGCGGTGTAACCGCGAGAGTGATGAGATGGCGGTGTAACCGCGAGAAATATAAACACACTTATGTTTCAGAACAGGTTTGATTCTAAACTGATTGTTTGGAATGTATATTGTTGTATGAAATTATACACTCACTAGACCTTTTGGTCTAACGCTCAGATGTTGGACTAACCTGTTTTGCAGGTCAGCAGACGTTAAAAGATAAAGGCAAGAGAACAGTTTGAATGACGATATTAATTTGTTCACATATGTATTAGAGATATATTTTGATAGTCTATGTTTTGTGATAATACTATTTTAGTATTATGAGTATGATGATGTGAATTATATGTATTTGAAATTTAAGGGTTGTTACATCACTCGACCAAACTGGAGTAAAAATTCCTCTTCGTACCTCTAGTTGTGGTGAGTTTGACTTCCTGACTGAAGCTGAAAGACTCATGGCTCTCAAAGACGAGAAAGGACTTTCACTTCAAAAGAAACAAACTGAGCA
Source organism: Cynara cardunculus var. scolymus (assembly GCF_001531365.2). Classification (NCBI taxonomy): domain Eukaryota; kingdom Viridiplantae; phylum Streptophyta; class Magnoliopsida; order Asterales; family Asteraceae; genus Cynara; species Cynara cardunculus. Next base: position 33,156 of record NW_020201691.1, read on the forward strand.
CAGCTTAAAGCTGGCCAAAACTCTAGTCGCAAAATTTCTTCCAAAAAAAAAATCCAAAAAGACGGTGAACGTTGTCCAAACCCATGCTAAGCTTCTGTCGATTGTAGAAGCTGAACATGAAACGAATCTGAAGCTGGCCGATCGTGATAAGCGCTTGAGTGAAGAAAGCCTTAACAAGAGAATCAGCCCTCATCCGATTAAAAGTGCCAGCATCAGCGAACAAACAAAAGACAGTAGGTTGCTGATCTCCATGCTCATCATAAAGGATAATCTTGAGGCGGTCACCGAGTACCCTTCCTACCTTAGCGAATATGGCTACAGCGAATGGCTAGAGATCCGACAAGCCATTCAGTGCTCAAAGTCCAGACATAAGCCGATTATCGAAGATATCATCAATGAGTTGATCAAGAAGGTGTCCAGGTATGTCGCAGTCCCTGAAAGGCCAATGCTGAAGAAATATGGAAGAAGAAAAAGGCTTTCAAGCCCTAATGAATGACCATCCCTGAGGAACGAACATGAAACAAAGTTCTCCTTATATGATGTCCTAAAGGATTCGAAGAAGCCAAACATATCGATGTTGAATCTATAACTGCCAGCGAAGGGTCCTTACATACCCAACACTACGCATGTGAAGCCTGAGTTAGGGCTTATATTCCTTGACTATGATGGCAAAGTAGATTCCAAAGAATGTCTGAGTTACATCTATGCCCAATGGAACACCTCGGATATCTCAGGTTTTGGCTAGATGAAGACTTCAAAGGTGAAATGATGGACCGCAAGATCAGAAGAGAGTTTCTATGTCGAACTGAGCTTGGAGAAAACGTACCTAGCTTCATCAATCTGAACGACTTAGACTAGTTACTTTCCTTTGTAAATTGTCCATTCATCGTATAACTTCTATTCTATGTCTACTTTCAATGTTCAAACTTATATTTTGTAAGTCTAAAGACATGTACTGAATGACTTGTAATATTTCCATTTGAAATTAATTGAGTATTTCTTGTGCATCACTGAAAAAGATCCTTAAGGAGTAATAGGGACACAAGTCTATGAGTTCCTGTATTACTCTTACATTCACTGACAATCTATAAGTTAGTGAACATGCTTTCAGTTTTAGTTTTCCTTCTTGTACTTTTTATTAAACTTATTGCTTAAGAAATTTTTAAAAAAAGAGACCGACTTACTGAAAAAGATCCCAAAAACAGTTAAAAGGGACATGTACTTAATATGTAACTTTTCCTTACTGTTATTTTATAAGGCAACTTTCTTTATGTTGCTTTGTTATCATCAAATAAGGGGAGATTGTTGATCCTTTCTCTCAGTGATTTGATGATAATCCCTATTACCTTATACGAAGTATTATTGTTTTTGTCTTTCAGTTCCAACGATTATCATTGAGTCTGTTCAGTGATCGCTGAGAACATGTAATGTAAGTCCATCAACGACAACGATACTTCAAGAAGACAAAACTCACACCAAAGAACCTTCAGCGAAAGTCGAAGACTGAAATTGAAGATTAGAGACTGGCGAGTTCGTGATCTGAAGCAGCATTCAGTGATTACAACCTGGTCTACATATGTCTGAAGACTTCCCAAGCCTCAGCAAATGCTGAAGAGACCTTTAGGGCTATGCCAGCATTCATCGATCAAAAGAAGCTTGTTGAACAAGATTGCTTTTGTCTTGTCCTTCTACACACAAAGGACAAACTCATACCTTTCTAGAGTATAGTACGGTACAGAGCCGATTAGTTGACTCTACTACCCACCAACTCGATGAAAGGATGTCTGCTCATGAATAGGTTTTTGTTCTATTCACTGTAGCAAAGGACAAGTCTTTCTCTAAAGGCTTGATGTGTGTTCAAACCCTACTGCATTGCATTAAATTTGCATTTAATGCAATGGGTATAAATAGATGTGTTCTATCTCTATGCAGAGATACTCTTGAACCCTAATTCTTGCGTGCATACATAAAAGAACACACATCTAAGAACACAAACGTTTATCTTCAAAAGCAAGTTCGAATCCCTTTTTAAGTATTCTAAATAGCTCTTACCTAGAAAGAACTTACTTTCTTCTTAGTCTTAAATAACAAATCATTTCTCTTTACTAAGAACATTTGTGTGTAACTTAGATTGTTTAGATAGGTTCTCTTTACCTTATCTTTTATGCAAACAATCTTGTAAAATTTGTGTTGATCCTTCTTTATCAATATATATTTTAAATTTGAAAAGTTTACTGTGTTTGTATCCATCCCCCCTTTCTACAAACTATTTATCCACATCTTGTAGACCCTAACGGGACCAACAGATGTACTTGATGGCTTTGTTGGCAAAAGTCCGGAGCTTGATATCATGGACCATATTTATTCCTTCATTTGAGAAGACAGCGTGTGGCGGTTGAGTGTGCTGTCTCACGAATCGATGCCTGATCAAGTTGATGGATTCAAGGGATTGGTTTGGAGGATTTAGGACTATATGTTGATCACGATCATGGTAGAGATATTGATGGTTATTCTCCATCATTATAGGTTTTCTAGGTGGCACCTCTGAACGTCTCCTTAACATTTCAATTTGAGCGATGACCTCTTGTACTCTATCATATTGGATGGAGGCTGCCTTGAGGAGGAAGGGACGTCTGCAAGCACTGTCATCATGAATGATGGTTTTGGTTGGATGGGTTATGTTTAGGTTGTTTTTGGTTGTATGGTGGCAGGTTTTGGTTGGGTGGTTTCTGGTTGTATGATAGTAGTGATAATCCCAGAAAGATTAATCAATAACACAATCATAACTCAAGAACAAAATTAGCACAATTATAAATATATAAAGAGAGTACAATTGTAGAGAGAGAATTCTTTAAGCTCCAAATGTATTAGACTTTCAGTGATTACAAAATGAATCTTGCTAAGCTCACGCTAATCACACTAAATCTTACACAAGACACCTATATATGTATATACAAGAGAAAGACACTAAGACTTAAAGCTTGGATACAACACATTAAACATAAAACTTGATCCTAACATTCTCCCCGTTCGGATTCAAGCATTAACAAACATCTTAAAGAAAATCAACACAAAATTTTCCAAGCTTTTAGTTGCATCAAACTTCAGAATTATCAGCATCTTGAAATCTTCAAAATTTATCTCTCAAGACTTTAAACAATCTCTCCCTTGTTCTCTCAAGACTTTAAACATTCTCTCCCTTGTTCTCTCAAGACTTTAAACATTCTCTCCTTGTAGAAACTTTGTACATTCTTCTCCTTTGAATTCCTCCTTTGGATTCTTTGATAAAGCTTCTCCTTTAAGTAATAAATTCCTTTTCTTTAATAATTTCAAATTTTATCTTCAATATCTTTCTCATTCTCCCCCTTTATCAGCAACAATCTTTAAGGATCTTCAGAAATTAACTTAATGTGAAATTATGTCTTTGAAAACAATTCTTTTCCTTTTGATGACATATCTCCCCCTCATGATGATTAGGAGAATCCTAAACATCATGGATAATCAAAGGTCTAACATTCTCCCATTTTGAAGAAACCTAAACATCATGAATAAACAAAGATATAACACACTTCTTCAAATTTACTCCTTCTAAAGAAATGAATCATATTCTCAACAAATAAACGTGATTTCTCCTCCAATGAAAGATAATCTCTGTATGAATACCTTTTTCTTCTCCTTAAAAAATAGATCTTTACACACTTCTTCAGATATACTCCTTTTAAAGAAATGAATCATTCTTGGACATTGGGTAAAAATATAACATAGAAGCACAATTAGCAACTATTATCACAACAATTAAAAATAATTGTGTGGTCTATGTTCAGAGTTGACAAAAATGAATCTCTGATAGGACTTTCAGTTATCACTGAAGTAAAGTTTAAGAACTAACTTCTCAAACTGTTCTGAAAATATCACAAAGATATGCAATTTGAATCCCAAAGACTCGTGCAAGTGTCAAAGAAAATATTATCATTTAAGTACATATTTGACTCAAAAGACTCAAAGTGCACAAAATGATGTTCGAAGACCGGAGGTGTGTCTTCTTGTTTCAATATCTAAATCTTCCAAATGAAAAATAGATAGATTATATGATAAATCTCTGTAATGTATGAAACAAGCAACTTTTATGAGATACTTGAGTAGCTAGGTAGGGTGAAACGAGTAGTTGACACTGGGTCCATGTCTATTTCAATAATCATCTCCAAAGAATGAGAATGAAGAGATTGTATGGCAACCCAATTAACTGTTTGGGTTTAGAAAGGAATATATTTATTTCTTTTAAGTCATGTCACACACTCACCATTTTCTTTTAGCTCACACATACTCAATCTCTCAATATTTTACCTCAGACACTCCTTTTCAAAATATATCTAACCTAGGAATGTGTTAGTAGGTCCTCCCAGTTCTGGATTGACCATTGAAACTTCTATATTCTAAGCACTCAGAAGATTATTGCACTTTCAAAAATATATGTGTTAAAGCTCGTATAGAAATGAAGAATGAGTCCTTAATTGCTGTATTCAGAAGTCATACATGAAGACCAGGTTCTGAATTGAGTTATTCAGAAACTAACAATTTAAGGTATCTGTATAGAATAGTTAAGAAACAAATTCAAACGCTAAACAGAATGACTCAGTAAGCATAGTATTTAACAACAAATGTACAATGATTAGAATGCCTAAATGTGAAGAACAAGTCACAATTGTTATTTCTGATAAGAATCGAATCATTGATATGAAATAATGCACAATGAAATCAAATAGAATTTCAAATGAGTGTATTTCCACCGAAAAATATTAACAAATATATGAGACGTGGAAATAACTAATTTAAGAATAGTTGAATCAGATATTGGAATTATGCATGATGAGAAAATACACAAGTATTAACTCAATGAAAAAACCCGTTCAAAGATAGTTTTTGTTTAAAAAAAATCATTTAAATCCTCACTTCTTAAAATCATAAAAACATTTGAGATAAAGAAGTGGTTTGAACATTTGTAAAAGGATTTTAATATACATAGAAGTTGTTCTTCTTCTTCTAAGCATATAAAAATAAGCACACAAAAAAATATTGAATAAAAAAAATTATCTCAAAAAAAAATCTAGCTGATGAGATGTTCATCACACAACTCGGTCTCTCATCGCTCAAATATAGTACCTCATCGCTCACAACACTCAACATTCTTCGCTCAAGACTTAGTCACTCACTCATCTCACAAGACTCTCATCGCTCATGACTATAACTAGTCGCTTAATACTGTGACTGTATAATACTCTCATCATACAACTCTATGATCGGATAGCTACTTCATCGGTCAGCACTATGTTCGGTTATCAACTTCACTGGACTAGACATTAACCGGATAACAACTTTATCGCACAAGGTTATGTCTGGAATGACTCTTCATCGCTCAAAACATCTTTGAATTACACCATATCGCTCAAAGTGTGTCCGGATAGCCCCTTCATCGAACAACACTTTATCCGGATTGAGTCTTCATCGGTAAACACTATATCCAGAAAAGACTTCTTCAAGTCTTCATCTTCTAAAAATCTTGTAAAATTATATAAGTTAAATTTCAATCATACATTCATATATGTACTCACCTTCCTCTGGCTTATCACTGGCAGTCTGTCTAGGGTTCCAAACTCAAATCCATGTTGTATATTTGAAAGAGGTTGACCTCCTTGTTTCTCTCACGGTACAATCCTGAGTAGAAGAGCCGTTTTCAAGTAGTGTTCGATCGATTACGTATTAAGCAAAGCTCTTCGCATCGCAATGCCTATTGTGTCTGCTTGACCTTTTTTGGGCGTAGTAAGCGACAAAATGCTTCGGGAGTTGAAAATATGTTTCATTTCTTCTGCAATACTTTGTCATAAAGGCCCTTATGCCCACGTCCCCATCGCCCTCCTGGAGGGATATGTGCATCACAGAACATATTAACTTCCCCTAGAAAATAGATCATATAGAAATGAAACACTCTATTAGTAGATACCAAATGAAAAAAATACATATACTCCCCCTGGAATTAATATCATGTTCAAAATCAATACAAAAATAAAGCATTATACTCTCTTTATTCAGATAAGCTCAGGTTCTGAACTGTGTTGTTCAGAAGCTATATTGAAGACCGAGTCTGTGTTTTGAAGTTATATTGAAACTTCATAAGCTGCCCCTCAAAACAAGCTTTAGTTTATTATGTAATTGAATGTCTGAATTCAACATTATACATGATAATCCTGCAAAACAAATTATATAGATTTTGGTATCCATACTGTCACACCTCGCTAAAGCGGAATCACGAGATGTAACAAGCAAGCGAGTCATAGCAACAGTTTATAAATAACACCATTTCAAGTTGTACAAAAACAAAACGGTTCATCGACATAACAGGAGTTAGAATTTACACAACGTTCATAATTACATCAAAAACTTGACTTAATCGAT
>NW_020201691.1:40105-45165 GCF_001531365.2 Cynara cardunculus var. scolymus
TAGGTAATTGTGCACCCCTTTCTGGGTGGGACTGTCAACACAATAGTGGCTATCCACAATACCACGGCCCGGGGATGTACCCGAGTTAACAAGTAGCGTGTACGGACGAGGACTTTTATTTGGAAACATGTACTCTCAAGCGCATCAATTTAGCATTTATTCTAAGTGCGGAAACGATTGTCAAAACAAAACATAATGAACCCGACTAAGCAGTTCCTTAGCCCAAGAGGTTCAAAGTAAAACTTGACTAAGCAGTTCCTTAGCCCAACGGTTTTGAGCAAAACATCGACTAAACAGTTCTTTAGTCCCAATAATTCAAATACATAAACATGCAAAGTTTGCTCAATTTCATGCTTTTCCTCCAGAAAATATAAAAAGCATTAAAAGTGGGGTCGTGAGAACTCACAAGTTTGGCGAATATCCGTGTGCTTCCTCTAGGGACTTGCTATGCTTGCTCGAACTTCYTGACAGACCAACCAGCGCTATATTACTTACGGTTTTCCTTGGCTAAGGTAGAGCAAAGTTGATCTAAATGCAAAGCCACCAAGTGTTTTTTTTATTTAAATAAAGCCGATTTTAATTATTTATTAAAAATGAACCTTCCAAAATCCAAATAATGACATCATTTAAATGTCATCCCAAAACAAATGATGACAGCCGCCAATTACCAAAACCAAGAGATTTTGAGTGGGTTTAACACTCTTTTCAAGAATAATCCAYAATCCTTGAGCCACACGCCTTCAACACCGATTGCATGCAGCTCAACATTTTCAAGAATCAAAACTCTAACACAAAACCATCATCTTCGAACAACTCCAGAAAACAAAATAAGTTCCGATTCCAACAAGTTTTCAAAAGGGTAAATATGGTTAGAGTTGCATGCAAGACCTATCATCCGAAAATGTGATCGGACCTCACATGCAAGGATTTTTTTTTTCTTTCTTGGAGATTAAAGAACTTGGGTCACGGATTATCATCCCAACGAAGACACATGCGGGTSTTTGATGAATAATCTCTCCTCTTTAAATCCCATAAATCTTACTCAAAGAGTCGAGTAGGGAGAAAGATAAAGACTTTTGGACATCAAAAAGAGAAGTAAACAGCTCTAAAACATACCTTTTCTTGACTACGAACTAGTCTCAAGAACAGCAGAAATCTTGAGTTTTTCTAGGAGATGGAATCGGTTGGAAATTGATGGAGTTAGAGAGAGAAAGATGAAATGGCTGGAAATTTGGAAAGTGAAGAATTTTCGAAAGGGAAGGGGTATTTATATGGGGATTCAATATAAAGAATGAGATGACCTCTAAAGGCCCAAGCCCAAAAGACTTTTATTTACAAAATAAAAGACCCCAATAATAACAAACAAAATATTTTTGACAAAAGATTTTTAAAACACCACTCTTTCAAAATAATAATTGGCAACCAAATATAAAAGATTGGAACTTTGGAAAATTGAATTTTAAGAAGAATGAAACGAAAATATCGACTTTATTTTTATGTGAAATATTTCAAAACTTATTTGGCATTGCACGAACTAACTTGGTTAGCTACCCACCGAAACGTGACCTAACAAACTAATCTTGGAAGATGAGCAAGATGATCTCAGATCATCGAAGCTAAATCCTAGAAAGACTTAGTTTTCAATAAAGGTCCTAAAATGGGATACTAACCTGAAATTCGAAAATGCAGAATTGTCACACATACTTTCATGGATCCTGGTTTGTTAGCATTAGTCTGATGTATACTATATGAACCATACCATTTTTTCTGATCAGATATTTTCTTTTTAAAACTCTTCAAATGAAAATCAAATATGCAATAAGTACCATACCAATTGTTATCATACTTACTATTTTCCTTCCAGCATTTTCCATACCGACTGTTGGTTTTCTTCGTGTTGATAAAGTCATTTGTTCTACAAGTTGAACAACGAATCTTTCTCTTGCTAAGACTGATAAGCTGGTTAGTAGGTTCAACAACACAAGGTAGAACAGTCTTAGAAATAGATGACTTCTTATTACAAACAGAATTTTGAGAAGACTTACTTTCAAAATCTTTTACATCAGATTTCTTCAACCAAATCTTTTTCATTCTTTTAAAATGATTATCTTACTTAATAACATAACCTTTGTAGAACTGATTTGTAATATGAGATATATTCTTTAAAACACTGGATTTAAAATTTCTTAAATAACTGTTGGATTTTTTATACTAGAATTGTCATTGATGCAGATTTTACACTTAGAAGGAGAATCAGTTGAGCTTGAAGTACTCATTTCAGACAACTCTTTGAGTTTCTTTAGTAGCCGATCTCTTTCTTCAATAACTAAATCATATTTCTTTTTAAACTCAGATCTCATATTCGTCTAAGACAAAAGATCAGTTTTTAATTCAGATAATTTCTTTGAAAATTTAGAAATCTTATTTTCCAAAACTTTTCTTCCCTTTACAAAAACACATCTTTCTTTTTCAAAAACTTCTTTCTCATTATCTGAGGCAACATCTAACCATTTCATCTTTTCAGTCAACTCCTTAGCTATTGTTGCGTTCTTCTTTGCTACAATCTTTCTTTCAATAGCAAATAACTTTCTCTTATTTTCCAAAGTCTTCCGATCTGTAGCAATGCTCTTTGAAATCTCTAGATACTTCTTCTCAGTTTCTTTCTTTTTAGATTAAAACTTAGCTGTTTCCAGAATAATTATCTTCTAAAAATCAGATATTGTCTCCGAAAGCTTTGTATTATTCAACTCAAGAGCTTTAATCTTGCTTTCAAGATTCTTCCTTTCCACATCAAATTTCTTTTCAGCCTCTTTAAACCTCTTTTCACCATTTGACTTCTTTCCAACATCAAAAAATTTACTCTTCTCCTTTTCAGTTTCTATCTACTTTTCCAGTTCAATTAATCTTTTCTTTTCTTTCTCAAACACTCTTCTTTTAGAAGTTAATGCTTTCCCTGTTTCATAAACTCTTATTGTCAATTCAGAAACTTTCTTTAACCGGTCAACATTTCTTTCTTGGTAATCAGATGAGAAAAATGTAGACGTAAATTCATCATTTTGTTGTAGCAAAAACTCCTTTTCCTCATGAACTTTTTCATTATCCTTAACCATATCTTTGGCCCAACAAAGATTTGAATGGTTCTCATAAAACATTTCAACATATTTATCTTGTTCCTTTTTCAAATTCTTTTACAACTCAGAAGTTCTCTGTTTCAGTTCCCTGTTCTCTCTTTCAATCATAAAAGCCATTTCAAAATATTTCAAATTGATTAATCACACTTGATCTTTTAATACAGTTCAAAATTTCGAGAAATTAGCAAATCACTTTTATCGGACAACAAAACAAACTTATCAAACAACAGGTATCAGACAACAAGTATATCTCCCAACAGTTATCGGACAACACTAACTATCCTTATTGATCAAAACAACTCATCGCATAAGCTTTATCGACCACAACCTTTATTGCACACTTTCTTTATCGATCACAACCTTAATGAACAAACTTTGACCGCATTCAATCCCTTATCTGACATCACATATCCGATCAAATTTCTTATAGCACAAGTCTTATCGCCTAATTCCTTATCGCCCAACTCTTGCTAATCGGACAACAAGAGATATTCAATAGGTGATAAATCTATCTTTTCACTTGATGAAATTGTTCATCGAGCGATGAAGGAAACAGATAGAATGGATATAATTGCACTTCACACTCCAAATTTTTGGGGGTAGTATGGGATCCGTAGTCGGGGAGAAAATTCATTTAGAATAAATAATAAATAAAAAGGCCCTTTATGAGGAGGCACCCATCCCAAAGTAACAGGGCTATTTTGCCATCACCTTTTCTGATGAAACATATGGGTTTATAATATTCCAGAATTTGATCCAAAATACTCAAATTCAAGCAAAATTGAACAGGTTTAACGTAGATCGATTCACAAGATGCTCAAAAACAAGTTTTCAATAACAATTCGTACTAAAAACTAAACAAATTGACCAATTTTGATAAAAATCGCAAGAACAAAGTATGATTATTCAAGAACACGAATTACCAAAAGATTCAAAATTAATTCTTGAAATCAATTCAATTATGAAACAGAATGACTCTAATCAATTTTAAATGAAAAATCGCATACAATTTAATCAAACAAACACTAAAAATCAAACAAATTATGAGTTTTCATTTAAAAAAAAGTAGCAAGAAAATGTTCGATCAAGAAATGTCCAATTATGATTCAAATCGGGTCCGATTCAATTCATTTCAATCCTCTAAGCTGCTGTAATATGCTCTGATACCAATTGGTAATCCCATAAAGATTAATCAATTACATAATGATAATTCAAGAACACAATTAGCATAATTAGAAACGTAGAGAGACAGTAGAATTCTAGATAGAATTCTTTAAGCTCCAAATATATTAGACTTTCAATTATTACAAATTGAATCTTGCTAAGCTCACGCTAATCACACTAAGTCTTACATAAGACACCTATATGTATATACTAGTTGCGTACCCGCGCAATGCGGCGGGAGCCATGAATTTTAACGATTTTTAAGTTCCACTGGTTTTATAAGATAAGATTTAACGATGATATATGTTACACTTGGTTTTTACATATTAATATAATATGAATAAATAAAAGTTATGGTTCCAATTCGATGGAAAAAAATTGTATGACAGTTTGAAATCCAACATATTTAAACGACTCCACAAATGTGTTCGATTTACACCAAGASCAAARAACCAAGAAACTTGAGTTTTAAGATAAACACTCAAAACCAATAAAGAAAACTACAAATTTSACAGRTCATAAGCCATGAAAAGACTAAAAAAGATGGGTTTTACAATAAAATTTCAACTGCTTACCCTCTTTCTTGTCCAGAAACTCAGATTAAGGTTGAATTAATACATGCATATATATATATATATATATTTAAAAAAACAAGAACATATTAATTCAAAACATATTATACAGTGCAATTTGGACAACCTAACTCCAAAATATATAGTATATATATATATATAAATAAATAACTATAAAAGTATAAATCGTAAA
>NW_020201691.1:45270-54076 GCF_001531365.2 Cynara cardunculus var. scolymus
TTTTTTAAACATGTTTTAATTGATATACGATTATGTATATTAATTTGATAAATGTTTAAAATGAAATATTTAAAAGTGAAGGACGTAAAGTAAACTAATTATAGGGGTATAAACTGTAAATTTAAAATTATAATTTAAAAAATTCGGTTGTGAGAGGGTGAGTGTATGTGAGGAGAGGAGGGGGTGAAAAAGTGAAAAAGTGAAAAAGTGATATAAATATTATCTTGGTCATTTAGTATTTTAAGACATTAATATTTTTGTTAAATTTGCTTTATAAGATAGTATAGATATAAGAGAAAAACACTAAGGCTTAAAGCATGGATACAACACATTAAGCAGAAAACTTGATCCTAACATGTAGGTTCTGGTTGAGGTTCTGGCTGGGTGGTGTGGGTGATTTCTGGTTGTGTAGTTTTAGTTGGAACTCAGATTCCTCTTAATTAACAGAAAATACAGTAAAATTAGAGTATGAATAAAATCGTTACTGTTAAACTAAAATGGTTTAACAAAATATTCAAGATGAAAGTAGGAATGTAAAATAGACTTGAATAAGCCGGAAGCTTTTATTAGATAATGAGTAGTAACAGTAAAACTCTGAATCTAATTGTATTCTCACAACAACTCTTTATTATGGAGCGTAGTCTAATGTGGCACTTTTAGGTAACTTGTTACCTGATGAGGATGCCTCCTCTTTTATGACTAAGCTAAACAGAATCTCCTAGAATCTTGGCTTCGAACTCTGAGTTCTTGTTCAGCGTTCTTATCGTTCACGTTCCATGGAAAGTGGAGCGGACTAAGTCAAGCGTTCTAGATTTTGTTAGGAGTCTTGCGGAAAAGTCTGAACCGAGCGCACAAATCACGGGAGTAGGAGACTTATAGGCTATGCATGTACTATGCAGAGGCTCTGTGTCTTGAGTGATGCTCTATATCAAGTACTTAACTTTTTTGACGCTTAAGTCTTGATCTTCCCCGGGGTAGAGCATGGGCTCTGTATATGAGACACTTAGCTCTTTGAGTGAGAGCTCTGTCTCTTGATATCTTCTTCTTAAGAGCTCTTGGTGCAGAAAGCTTCAAAAGACTAAGTTCTAACGATTAGAGTAAGAGGGCTTTTACTTACACTTTTACAAAATGGGATCTAACAATCTCCCCCTAAGTGTAAATAAGACATACTATTACTAGAATGAATACACAAGTCTAATCGATGAAAGGAAATTACATGACTTGAAAGAAAAACAAAAGATAGCTATTACTTACAAAGGTAGAGGCCTAGATATGTTCGAGCTTCATGAACCTCCTAAGAAGTTCATGAAACTCTAGTACATTATCGATAGATCAGACTAGATTGCTCGTCCTCTCTTTTGCGCCAGGGGTTTTATCTCTTGTTCTTAAAAGGTCATTTTTGATGTACCGCAGAGTTGAATTGGAAAACTTGAAGCGCTGGTCTTCATGGAAGAACACCTTTTTTCCTTGTTCATTCCTGAAGACCACCCCATGCTCTTGTTCCACCATTACCGTCAAGGAGGGGATGTGCTTTATGCCTTCAAAATCTTCGTTAGGCGCTATGACACTTAGCTCGTCAATCCTCAGATCCAGAGCAATTTGAAATTCGTGCTTACTTCGATAGTCAAAAAGGTCAGTCATTGTTTGCCTTATCACGGAGTTGGCTAGAGCATACTTCATACCTTTGTCATTCTTGTGGTCACCGAAGAAATACAGGGAAAGCAGATCCCAGGGATAAAGGTTTATTAGATCGCAATCCTTGAAGGTGTAGATCTGCCCATGGGCTCTTTCTAACATATACTCATGGAAAGTTATCTGATTGTGCGCAAAGGTCCTCTTTCTGATGTCCAAAATCTGCTTGATTCCATCAACAGAGTGAACAACAGAGATTGGTTGTGTGAATTGTTGGATGAACCTCTGCCTTATGTTTTCCTGAGCCATCGGATGAAGGTTGATCTTCTAAGTAGGCACCTCATTCCTCTAGTTATATAGGTATTGAAATATATCTTCACTATTGGCCATATCTTTAATAGGCTATCATCAAAACCTTCAAACTCAAGAACAATTTGTTCTTTAAATGATTTCTCAAAACATCAAATCCCCTTTAAATCTTCAAAGCAGAATATCAATCCTAAAACGGTTTTAAAGAAGCAATATCTTCTTTATCTTTCCAAATCCGTTTTCTATAATCAAATTTATAACCATAAGACCTTTAAAATGTCAAAAACAGTTTTTACCATCTTTTCTTCAAAACCAACATAAAAACCCAGCAGTCTATAAAACAACAAATATAAAGGTTTTTAGTTATCAAAAACTCACATTGATAACACAGGTTCTGCAGGTTTTAACACACAGCAATTCAACTGCACACAGCTTCTTTTTCAAGAACACTTTTGCCGCCTCAAGCTTTTTTTCCTTAAAAATACTTCTTTTCCAAAAACAGAAGGATCAGATAAGGTTTTTACCTTATCTCCTTTTTATACCTCTAATTAAGGCGGTGTTGGTATTTTATCAATATAAAACTCCTGGGCGGTGAAAGCTTTTAATATTTTAAAACCAACCTTTCTTAACCATGAAGGTTGTGTTTTATAAGTTAAAATAATATTTTCATTATAACATAGTAACACATGTATGTTCAGTATCACGTTACCGCATATATACATACCATCCACGCATTTATATTAAAATAACATGCATGTTTAACACATATTTCACATAATAACCATATAAGGTTACCTTAACCCAGGTTGCTGAAAGCCTAGTTATAATATTTTCAATGAAGTACAATTGCATCTATCTTTATTTACTTTTAAATTCCTTACAGAAGAAAGAATATTTGAAACATTTTTGAATTTCTTCTGTGAAAGACTCTTCTTGCTACCTTTGCCAATCTTTTTCAAATCAATCACAGAAAAAGATTATGAATTAGTAGAAGGCTTGACAAATAAATATTAACTTTTACCATTTTACACAGGTTTGACAGATTTAGGAATAGTCTTAGAAACATTTTGATTTCTGACTTTAGAAGACTCTTTGAAACACCCCCAATCTCCATACATTGCATATTACATAGAATTCATTCATAGAATACATAGATTCCCACATAGGTCCAAAATTACAAGAGTCTGTGCTACCGGTTTACGATACAAATTGCATAACTTAAAAATTCCAAAATACATGCATTTGTGAACTATCATTGCTATCTTCCAAAACACATCTGAACATGGTCTTCAATATTTAAGCATATAAAGAAAGTAATCATAGAATGCTTTTCCCTTATTAATATTATAACTGGTATTACCTGCACACATGTTTTAAAACATAAAATGAGGGTTAGATAAAAGTCTAGTGAGATTTCCCTTTTTCATGCTATGCAGGGTGAGTTCACCAAAACATTTACCAAAGAATCTCTCAACATAAAGAAGAATAATAAAAGAATTGCATCCTGATTAGCTCCATCGGGCTTCTGGTTCAAAATCCCATACTTAAAAATAAATAATGTATTTCCAGTCCATCAGCCTCTGGTTCTACAGTGTCCATCGGCCTCTGGATCCACAGGGTTCATCGGCCTTCGGTTCCACAGTGTCCATCGGCCTCCAGTTCCACAGTGTCCATCGGCCTCCGGTTCCACAGTGTCCATCGGCCTCCGGTTCCAAAGTGTTCATCGGCCTCTGGTTCCACTGTGTCTATCGGCCTCTGGTTCCACTGTGTCTATCGGCCTTTGGTTGTACTAACTAGAGCTTCTAGCTCCTACCCAAAGAAGAATAATAAAGGAATTCTAAGTATAAAGACTTTTTGAAATATTATTTTTAAAATTATAAATATATCACTAAGCTTGATAAAACTTATTTTTAAACTCATGATTAATAAAAGACTTTGCATCATTTTCAAATCAATATCTAGAATCCTCTGGTTCCATTATGAGAACCAATCAGATCCCCTCTGGTTCCTTGCAAGGTACAACCAGAGCTCCTCTGTTTCCTCATAATCAATGCTTTTATCCAAAGCATTTTATTCACAACCAACGGTTATGAGCCATATTTTCTCCAATCCCATAACATCATTATTATCATTTCTACTAAAGACAACATCTCTAAACTCTCAAATCACCAAGAAATGAGAACTTCATTCTTTTGTAACTCTAATAGATATCATAATAAAAGTTAGGCCAAGCAAACAACGACCAACCTTATATCCTCCCAATAACCCATTTTCTTGATATTCCACCCTTATGTCCTCTCATTAATTCATATGAAGTAGTTCATCTAATGACAGACCTCAGTCATATATGTCAAAGTGAACCTGTTCATAATTTCCAAACCAAATCATGTTTTCAATATTGGTTTATACTCAAACCTTTTTAAACCTCAAGAACAACTTGTTCTTCCAAAACAGTTTCAAACCTTTAAAACTCATAATCTTTATGTCAAAATATCTATAAAACGGCTTTTTACCAAGCTCTTTCTATACCCAAATCATCAATACTTAATAGTTCAATATTCACAAAATAAAAAGATTTGGTTAATAAAACTCACCTTATCAAATAAATTGTTTGTTCATAAACACACAGCAAAAACATCGCTTAACACAGAATCTTCAAATACTTTTGAAGCAACCGATTTCTTGAAGAACACCTCACTGCCTTTAAACACCTTTTTCTTTCTCAATAATCTCTTTCTAAAATGACAGTGATAAGCGGTAACCTTATCTTCATTTTTCTGTAAAAATCCCACCTAGGCGGTGAAGGATGTTTATTATTATAATATTGACTAAGGCGGTGTGGCTTTATATTACTTAAATGCCATTTTGCTTAATGGTGAAGATACCATCCTCTTTTTAATAAAATAATAACACCACATAGCATATATCACATATAAGATTATCCACTCATATATATATACCATGATATGCATGTCTTCATCTATGCATATTGTTCATGAAATTAATCAATTAATATATATGCCATCACGTAATTTACCAATTAATCACGTATATTTTACCTCGATCCAGGTTGTCTGAAACCTGGTTATAACATTCTCTCCCCCTTAAAAGAATTTCGTCCCGGAATTCGTTCAAATAACCATGGATACTTTTCTTTCATTTATGATTCTAACTCCAACGTTGCTTCTGAACCTTTGTGAAATCGCCACTGTACCCTTACTAGTCTTATTTCTTTGTTTCAGAACACTCGGGTTTTACAGTCAGTTATAGCTTCTGGAGTTTCCACAAAATTCAGTTTGTCATCCAACTTAATCTCCAGAAGTGGTATTGCCATACTAGGATCAACAAGACATTTCCTTAGGTTTGACACATGGAAAGTATTATGAATCAGACTAAGTTCCTCTGGTAATTCCAATTGGTAAGCTACTGGCCCAACTCGTTTACAGATTCTGAATGGACCAATATGTCTTGGACTGAGTTTACCTTTCTTTCCAGGCCTCGTAACTCCGTTCCAGGGAGAAACTTTTAACATTACTAAATCATTCATGCAAAACTCAATTGATTTTCTACGCTTATCTGCATAGCTTTTCTGATCTTGGGCTGTTTTAATTCTTTTCCGAATCTGATCAATCTTTTCAGAAGTTACCTGCACAATTTCGGGACCTGTTAGTTGTTTTTCACCCACCTCATTCCAACATATAGGGGTTTCGCATTTACGACCATACAGAACTTCATATGGAGCTGCTTTAATGCTGGAATGGTAGCTATTATTATATGCAAATTCTATTAGCGGTAGATGATCTTCCCATGATCCTCCAAAATCTATGATGCAGGCTCTTAGCATATCTTCAAGTGTCTGAATTGTTCTCTCACTTTGTCCGTCTGTTTGAGGATGATATGTTGTGCTTAATCGAATTTGAGATCCTAAAGCCTTTTGAAAACTTTCCCATAATCTTGATGTAAATCTGCTATCTTTGTCTGAGATGATGGATAGTGGAACTCCATGCCTTGTCACAATTTCCTTGATATAAATATGAGCTAACGTTTCCAATGAATAACCTTCTTTCATTGGTAGGAAGTGCRCAGATTTAGATAGGCGATCCACTATTACCCATATAACATCATACCCTTTTGGGGTTCTGGGTAAGTTCATAATAAAATCTATTGTGATATGATCCCATTTTCAAACAGGGATTTCCAAGGATTGCAGCTTTCGATCGGGCCTCTGATGCTCTATTGTCACTTGTAGGCACATCATACATTTTTCTACATACCTTGCTATGTCTTTCTTTAGTCCTGGCCACCAATAAAAAGTTTTCAAATCCTTATACATTTTATTAGTACCTGGATGACTGGAATATCGACATTCATGACTTTCTTTCAGAATTATGTCACGAATATTCCCATAGCGTGGTATCCAGATTCGTCCTTGGAAGCATAGAATTTCTTTGTCGTTCTTCTCTAGGTTAGCAATCATTTATCCCAATCTTTCGGTTTTTAAATGACTTTCTTTAACAGCCTCTGCTTAACACCTTTGAATGTTGTATGAAACTCTGATTTCACACTTATTTTCATCGCCACGATTTTGATAATTCCTCCTCTTTCTTTTCGGCTCAAAGCATCGGCTACAACATTAGCTTTTCCTGGATGGTAAAGAATTTCACAGTCATAATCATTGACTAGTTATATCCATCGACGCTGCCTCATGTTTAACTCTTTCTGATTGAACAAGTGCTGAAGGATTTTGTGGTCTGTATAATCTTTGCACTTTGTTCCTAGCAAATAGTGCCTCCAAATTTTTAAGGCAAAAACTACAGCTGCTAATTCCATGTCATGTGTTGGGTACTGCCTCTCATGATCTTTCAATTGATGTGATGCATATGCGATTACCTTTCCCCTTTGCATCAAAACACAGCCTAAGCCAAGCTTCGATGCATCACTATAAATAATGAAGTCTTCTGTTTCGTCAGGTAGAGATAGAACTGGTGCGCTACACAAGCGATCCTTCAAGGTCTGAAAAGATTTTTGCTGTTCCACGGCCCAATGAAACTTGATGTCTTTTCGAGTCAACTTGGTTAGAGGTACCGCTATTTTTGAAAAATCTTGAATAAATTTACGATAATAACCGGCCAAGCCTAGAAAACTTCTGACCTCTGAAGGGTTTCTTGGTGCATCCCATTTTTCTATTGCTTCGATTTTAGATAGGTCTACTTCGATCCCTTCCTGCGAAATAACATGGCCAAGAAATTGGATTTCCCTTAACCAGAACTCACATTTTGATAACTTGGCATACAACTTCTCTTTTCTCAAGAGACTCATAATCAAGTGTAGATGTTCTGCATGTTCTGCATGTTCTGCTTCTGATTTGGAGTATATCAAGATATCATCAATGAACACAATAACAAACTTATCAAGTTATTCATTGCATACTCTGTTCATCAGGTCCATGAAGGTTGCTGGTGCATTAGTTAGGCCAAAAGGCATAACTAAAAATTCATGATGTCCATATCTTGTTTTGAACACAGAACATCTTCTTCTCTGACTTTCAGTTGATGATATCCAGATCGCAGATCAATCTTTGAAAAGTAACTGGCCCCAACTAATTGATCAAATAAATCATCAATCCTGGGTAATGGATATTTATTCTTAACTGTTAATTTGTTAAGTTCCCGATAATATATACACATCCTCATCGATCTGTCCTTCTTTTAAACAAATAAAACTGGAGCTCCCCAAGGTGAAGTACTTGGTCTAACAAAGCCTTTGTCAAGTATATCCTTCAGTTGAGTCACCGATTCTTTTAGCTTTAATGGGGCTAATTTGTATGGTGTTTTGGCTACTGCTGCTGCCCCGGGTATCAGATCAATTTTAAATTCGATGGCTCTGTCTGGTGGAAGACCAGAAAAGTCCTTGGGAAAGACTTCTGGGCATTCTTTGACAATTGGGATCTGTTCTGATTCTTTCTCTTCTTTATTTGCATCGATAGCATAAGCCAGAAACCCCTGACATTTCTTCTATATACATTTACGAGCTTTCAATATGGAGAGAAGACTGGTATGACAATCCCGATGATCACTATCTATGATAACTRTTCCTCTGCCTGGCAACTTAATTTCAATCTTCTTTTGGTTACGTAATATAGCTGCCTGATTTTTGGCTAACCAATCCATACCCACCACTACATCGAATTCCTTCATTGGCATGGGGAATAATCGAATAGGCAACTCACAACCCTTGATGGAAATGGTATTTTCATTGAACACATAAGCAACAATATCTTGACTATTAGCGGTGTCAACCACTCACTTTTTGTCAAGAGGCACATAATTCAAGCATGCAATTTCAGCAAAAGTAGGGGATACGAATGAAAAGTTTGCACCCGAATCAAATAACATTTTAGCATATACGGAGTTGATGGAATAAGTATTTATTACCATGTCTGGAACTGCCTCTGCTTCATTTTTAGTCATTAGGAAGGATCGTCCTGCGTCCTTCCTAGCCTTCCTTTATTCACACTTGGTCTCCCTCGAGCACTCGTTGTATTATTTCCCAAAGTTAGTTGCGGAGCTTTAAGCTGTGGGAATTTGTCTTTAAAGTGATCTGGTGAATTGCAATTGAAACATCTTTTATTCATTGGACAATATCTCGATGAATGTCCAATCTCACCATAATTGAAGCATTTCATCGGTTCTGGTTTGCATTCTCCTTGATGATATTGTCAACACCTAGGATAGATCTTCTGCATCGACCTCTGTATTGGTTTCTTATTAAACTTAAAGGACTTGGATCCTCGATATCCTATTGAAGATCTGTTGGTCCCAAAAGGGTCTACAAGAATACTAAACAGGTTGTAGAAGGGGGGGGG
>NW_020201692.1:0-1695 GCF_001531365.2 Cynara cardunculus var. scolymus
TGAGTGTTGTTTTCTTGAAGTATCGTTGTCTCTGAATGAATCTCAAAACAAGTTCTTCAGCGATCACTGAACAAGCTCAGTGTATGATCGCTGGAACTGAAATTACAGAAACAGAAATACATCGAAAAGAAAAAAGGATTATCATCAAATCACTGAGAGAGAGGATCAACAAATTGTAATTAGATGTGTGACCAATTTGCTATATGATTAATCCTGAATATTTCTTCCTACAACTACGGTTGTGTAGTTGTCTTGGCTTGTGCTCCTTGTCCCCTTGTTTGTGTAACTTATTTCCCTTTCTCTATCCTATTACATGGTTTGTTTGCTTGTACACACACTATCGCCTATATCTTACTTGCTCATTTTATTTGTTCGTTTTGCATGTCGAGGATCTTCATGGAAACAATCTATCTACCTCTTAGGTATGTTGTGTGCGTCTTACCCTCCCTAGACCCTATCTCTAGATTGGTTCAGTTTCGTTTTCAAAACATAGTACATTAATACACTTCTAGCGGTGTTGATAAACGATTCTGAGACCTTTAAATTAAAGGATGGGTCACGACATAATGTTTGCTCTGTTAACTCCTTTTCCCTTTGAAATTGGTAGAAAGAAAGGGATTACTTGGCCAACAATAGGGATGCATATGTTCTCGATACAAGATACAAGTTTTAAAATTCGACTGTTTGATGAACTTTGATATCGTAATGATTTTTGGCAGAAACCATTACCTTTTAAAGTTAGAGAATCCTAACTGTTTTTATATTAATTTCGAAAATAACCCCTCAATAAATCAAATGATTGACAAAATACATTTCTCATTGTTGAGATATTTGCAAATGATTCTCAGCTAATCTTCTAACTCATTTCGAATTTTGTTAAAAAAAATTGAGTTGTTTAAACACTCAGACAATTTGACAGTTAATTCATCTACTTTGTTTTCAACTTTTTCTTTTCAAGAGCATTACACATTTTCACATATGTGATTATAAGATGAAAGACAGAGATATACCTGTTAGTTTAAAGGAAGATGTCATTCACTAATTCTAGATGAAGATTAAGTTATACGAGACTTGTCGGAATCTTTTAGCGCAGAGAAACGAGCCATAAAGCACAAGTTTGAGTTTTCTTCTTGTTTATTGTTGGACAATGAACCCAACAATGAACAAGTTTGCTTTTTCTTCTCGTGAGGAGACAATGTT
This sequence comes from Cynara cardunculus var. scolymus, assembly GCF_001531365.2. Taxonomy (NCBI): domain Eukaryota; kingdom Viridiplantae; phylum Streptophyta; class Magnoliopsida; order Asterales; family Asteraceae; genus Cynara; species Cynara cardunculus. The sequence goes on from NW_020201692.1 coordinate 1,201, forward strand.
TGATCGATAAAAGATGGTCTTTTTTGAGAATCTTCCTTTTTGGCTTCTTTGAAAGCTACTTTTTGTGGCAACTTTATTGAAACTAGTATGGGAACCGCGTGTTGCGCGGTAGTATGAGTACTTTGATTAATGATATGAAGATTGTTTATATAAATATATATTAGTTGTAAATAAAATCATAACAAATAGTATTCAAATAATTCGAAAAAGATAAATAAAATACAATTAGTGAAATTGTAATGTACACACACAAATATATATATATATATATATATATATATATATATTGAGAGAGAGATTTTACTTTTATATAAATACTAGAAGAGTACTCGCGCAATGCAGCGAGACACAACTTGATTTTAATGTTCCATTTTATTCTTTGTCTCTATCGATGTTATAATACGATTTTATGCGTTTTAAAGAAAACAATAATGATTTTATTTTTGAATAAAATATAAATTTGAAGATATCATAAAAATTTGAAAAAAATTATAT
>NW_020201692.1:5748-8218 GCF_001531365.2 Cynara cardunculus var. scolymus
TCATCAAAAGAAAGACAACCCTATGAGGCAAACCTCATTATTTGACACAAAGGCATACAATCCACCTTTCTTATACATTTCATCTTATTCAAATCTTTCAATTCTTCACCAATGTGAGATATCTCAAAATCAACCATAATTCACCAACACCTCAATACTTAATCCTCATGATATCACCTCAATACTCTTGGTTCTTCCTTTAATATATATATATATATATATATATATATATATATATATAGATTTGATGCAACTAAGGAAAGAGAATCACTAATGTTTTGCATTGATAAACCATCGATCCCACCGTCTAAATCTCAAATATAAGAAGATGGGGGAGGATTTCGTTCGTAACTCTGGCCTTCCTTATACAATTATAAGGTTTGTGACTCCTAATCCCATTTGTGATTGTCCTTGTATTCCCCTGCATACATACATCAAGAAAGGCAGTGTATTTTGTTAGTAATAATTAATAAGTCTTGAATATGGAAGTAACCTCTCCTTGCTATTTTAAAACTTAAAGGAAGAAAACATCACAAATAATTAAGGATCATAAATATAATTATCTTGCAAACATCAAAATGGTCCATAATAAATAAATAAATAGATAGATCTCTTTTTCTGGTTATAAAATAATTAAAACCGAAATTTAAAAAACAAAAGTGTATCAACTAAATCCTTTTTATTACAATATTACATGATCTTGAGACCAAATAGTTTGATGAAAACATGATATCATATGGTGTATGAGAGAATATATCTATACTATATTATAATGTGTTTGACAAAAACTCTTAAAAACTATTTTTTTATGCATGAAGTACTATTTATTGATGCATATTATTTAAAATTCAAGATTACAAGTAAATTGTGTTTAAGGACAACGTATTAAAGTTTCATGCCTGAATTCGTGTAACTAATTGCAAATAACATAATCAAATACAAGATAAATATTTATTTTTAAAAATATAAAAATATAAAATATAATTAAGATAATCATTGAGTTTTAACATAATACTTAATTATTATCTTTATAAAAAAAATTATATTGTTAAATCTAAAATAAACTACTTCGTTATTAAATTATAATAAAAATTAAACTAAAAATTATACAAAAAGAGAACTTTTTAAACTGCTATTTAATATTAATATCCATGTAAATGTGGCCCTCGAATTTATATTTTTGTTTAAATATAAAAATATTATGGTTTTTTGAAATATATATATATATATATATATATATATATATAATTGAAGGTGTTTGGAAATGGAATAGAAAGTATTATACCTGATATAGATACAGTTTAGGTAGTTGGTTCACTTGGTTGGGCGGAAAGCTCTAAACAGAGGATGCTTATCTGAGGAATAAAAATAGATAATAAGAAGTAATTAATAGGTTGTTGCATGGGTTATCATTAAGATATTTACATCCATTTATGGGTCGTTTACCAAACACTTACCCGGTAAGCGCTTATCGATAAAATTTAACACTACCACTTACTTATCGGGTAAGACATTAGTCCACCAAAACGGCACCGTATGTAACAATTGACCCAGTAAGCGCTTACCATGGTAAGAGTCGTCGCCCTCACTTACCGGGTAAGACTCTTGATCCTTGTCTCGCTCTTACTAGGTAAGATTTGTAGTTCTTACCATATTCATCCCGTAAAGTAATTTGACTTGATAAGCACTTATTCGGGTAAGTGTATGGTAAACGACCCCAAGTGCTGGATTGTAGGCGTAGATATCCAGTAGCTATATTATAGATCATGAGAAACATGATCATAAAAGACATTTAATAAATATACCACATACCTACATAATTGATATAGTCTCCACCATAAAAGCGGTCTTGGTTTAGGCGATATTGTCCGGGAGCAGTAGTTAGAAAAGGAGAGAGATCCCCACCAATTCTATGATTCCATGACTTGTAATAACCCAACACTTCTTCTTCTTCATCTTCATCATACACAAGACTCACCCCACACTCCTTAATTTATACCACGATAATAATAATCTTCTGATGATAAAACAGATAATAATAAGTAATTACATACATCCACTTGCACCAAGTAATATATATAGCTTAGGTAGTTGTTGTACTAGAGCATATCCAACAAATTTTTTTACAGTAAATGTTTTGTTTTTTATTTTGCTCTAAAACACTTGATGTGAGGAGAAAGAAATGTTTTTAGTCATTCCCATCAATGAGATTGATTCGTTATTTTATATAAAGTTTTTTTAAAAGGTTATCGAGATGATAAATTATAGAATATTTTAAATATACTAGAAGGGTACTCGTGCAATGTACCGAGATACATCTTGATTTTAATATTTCGTTTTATTTTTTATCTTGGTTGATGTTATAATATGGTCTTATGTGATTTTGAAAAAAAACAATATTGTTTTTATTTTTGAATAAAATATAATTTTGAAGATATCATAAGAATTTAACAAAAATACATTGATATTA
>NW_020201692.1:8934-19459 GCF_001531365.2 Cynara cardunculus var. scolymus
AATATAAAAATAATTGATATGACTAATAATARTTCTAAATGATTATTAAACTTTAATTAATATTAATCACTAGGTATTAATACTAGTAATAAATATCCGTGTTATAATTGAAAAAAGTGTCAAAAGCCAACCAAAACGCTTCTCCAACTAACATTTCAATCCAAATGATAATTCAAAAAATAAGCTAGTTTATGTTTGTTAAATAATGATTGTTGAACCATTAATAAAAGTGGTATTACATGAATGAAGTAATTATCCAATTAATACACGTAAAGCAGCAAACAAACTTCAACAAGAGATGTGTTGGTAACTTTGGAAATGACAAATCACATTCTGGTAGGGAAATAGTAATTTGATCACCATCTTCCATCTCATTCTTCCCAAACATCCAATGGCTTTAATATGTTATACCCTCTCTACTTCCCTTAAGCCACCCTAGAGGATGATAGATCCAGGTGCACATCTTTGTTATATTACTAATCCTTATATTTGGAATATAAGCAAACAACTCTCCATCATTTTTTATGAACTCTTCATCATTTGTTATGAACTCTCCAGGTGTAAACACGCAGAAGAAATTCAAGCCTCTAAGGTTGCAAGGATATGATGGGATGGTAAATGAGATGGAAAAGGATAGGCTACTCATTTCCATCGAAAAGGATTCGTTGGACAAATTATTATCTTCTAGTGACAAACATACTAATGAACTCGGTACATAAATCAGATAGGACTCGAAAGCTCTTGGTATAGCCTCCACAATGGCAGAGAAAGAGGTTTTTGAGTTCATACCAATGTTGTTACAGTTGAGCATTTCCTCTACGTCATCCATCATCTCGACTGTAGTTTCACCGTGATTACAACCATCTAATTTTAGTATTTTGACATTCTTTACCTTGTTTATCGTTCTTAAAAGCTTCCCAGCATTATTGCAGTAACTCAGATCAATGAGGTCAAGTCCATCATATTGCTCAATTGACTCACAAATCTCAATCAAACTTGAGCAATTTGAAAGTATTAACCTCTCAAGTGCAGGGAATTTAGAAAATCCACCAACACTCCAAAGCTGTTCACAGAAACTCAGATTGAGAATCTTCAATGATCGAAGCAACTGTGAGCCGCTTAATTGTGCAATGGAGATAAGGTAAAAGAATGATTGAACTGCATAAACCCACCATAGAAGTAACAAAAATTAAAGTAGATGCTTCAAGTTTCTTACCTTTTGCCTCTTCCCAGGTTGTTGTGGGTTACCATCAAGACATGACACAAGATTCCAAATTGCTGTAAGACATGTCAAGCACAACCATATTCTCCATTGGTAAGTCTAAAAAGGTAAAGTCTTTAAAGGGAACCCATGCATACACAACCTTCTTAATTTTTTTTAGGGAAATTCTTATAAGATCCATTGAAATTCACATAATTGAGTTGTAGTAGCATTAGATTATCCATCTTACTCATTGCATCTGTTTCCAACTTAAACGATTCATATATGTCCTCTTTAAGCATTCCTATGTCAAGAACGAGGCATAGATAATATAAATTAATTGGAATTTGCACAATTATGACAAGTATACATGGCATCTTACCTTGTTTCATTCCAACACATTGAATGACTCCTAATGACACCATAATTGACTACGCTTCCATGGCTTCTTTGGTGATTCCTGGCGTACTACATCTCTTCCCATCTCTTGAAGCAATTGATGCATCTTTAACTCATTCCTTGGTCCGATCGTAAGAAGACATATGTCGATGAGATTTGCGATCCCATGTAGGGTGCGGATACCACATGCCATCAATATTGTTTCAACGTAATTTCTATCTTTTCCAACAAAAAAACAAGCAATATGCTTGAGCAATTCCTTATCATTGTTAGATGGCATAGAATCAAAGCTAAATTGCAATGCCTTTTGAATACGGAAAACAGTTTCTTCCTTTAACCCTTCTATTGTCTCCTCTCATTCAGCTACATCTCGTTTATGCAAAGACTCACCCAAAACTTCAAGAGCCATGTCCTTGACAATATGCCATTAGCTTTCTTGACACTTCTTCATAACCATTCTCGGGACTATTTCCCTTAAACGCATGATAACTTAAAAGCTGTAATGATGATTGCCCTTCAAGAAAGAGCTTCGTATGCTTGGGTTGAACTATTGAATTGATTAATGCATATTTCTCATTCAATGATGAGTCTTTAGTCGTTATTATGATTTTGCTACCTGAATGAAAACCTTTCTTTCCGAGTAACGCATCCAACTGTTTGAGACTATCAATATCATCAAGAACTATAAACACCTTTTGACGAGCTAGTGCATTCTCAATGATAGAGGTGTAACTGAAAACATCATGAACATGAATCGTACTTGTTTTTAAAATGTCGTGATATATTTGTTTTTGTAAATCAAGTAGTCCATTAACTTGTTGAGTACATTTCTCATTCACACCTTCAATAAAGCTGCTTCTATCGAACAATCGACAGTGTAACTCRTGGACATATCTGGCCAAAGATGTCTTTCCTATGTCGCCCAAACCAAAAATAGTGAGAATATCAGCGATATGCAATGATCCATCTTTCAACCATGAAGTGATAAACTCTATAGACTTTTCCATCCCACAAAGAAGCGGTAGAGCACTCCTTAAGGGTACACCTAATCTATGGTAGATGCCTGTAACGATTTCTTCAATAAACTTTGTCTCTTGCATGAAATTGATTTTAACAAAAACAACAAATCACCACCCACGAACCTAAATAACCAGATTTGGAGATTTAAATGGTCCAAATCAATTATATCTTATTCAATTATTATTTAAAAATACATAAAAAAGATGGCTATTTATGATCATGAAATAAACACAGAAAGTGAGACAAAAAAATGGCAAGAATTGTTTAAAGCTGCTCAACTCCAATAAAGATATGTGTACATGCATGTAGTCTATCCACTTGTGCCATCATGTTGTTATCAAGTTTCAAAATTGTATTTAACCATATGTAAATTGGTACATGTTATAAAATCAAGATATGAATAGCTGTAACTATTGTACTAAGGAAATCTATTACAACAATTATAGTTGTAGGAAATCTATAAGGAGAAATGTTCTCATCGTAGTTAGGCTATGTTTGACAAATTAGCTGTTAGCTGATAAATAAATCACGCTTGGGAAAAACTTGCTGATAAACTAGATGAAAAATGTAAAACAACCAAAAAAGATATCTTGAAAAATTAATCAATTACAACAATTCTTAATATAATTAAATCAAATCTAATAATATAATTTGTTAATTAATACAACAAGATAGTAAAAAAAATTAAATAATATAATATGTTAATTAAAAAATATAATAATTATTTATATATCATAAATTTTGGATTTGTTAGAACAAATTTTAGAAAAAGATTTACATTAATTTATGATTTTAAATAACGGTTACATATACTACGAATCTATACTATATTATAAAACATTTGACAAAAATTCTTAAAAATCATTTTTATGCGTAAAGTACTGTTTATTAATGCATATTACTTAAAATTCAATATTGCAAGTATATATTGTGCGTAAGTACAACTTATTAAATCTTCATATATGAATTCGTATAACTAACTGTAGATAAACATCTCATTTTAAATATAAAAAATTTAAATTATAATTAGGATAATCATTGAGTTCTCACAGAATATTTAATTATTATCTTTATAAAATGTTATATTATTATAATAAAAAATAAATTAAAGAAATTATATAAAAAATGAGAACTTTTAAATAATTGATGATATTAACATTGATATATATATATATATATATATATATATATATATATATATAGGTGGAGGTTCAAACGAGAACCCCTGTGATTTACGAAAACGCGAGAACAACTCAATAACCATAAACTTTTTTAATTAATAAATTAACTTTTATTATATATAAATAATTTAATAAGGGNATAAAAATAGTTGATATGACTAACAATAATTCTAAATAATTAATAACTTTAATTAATATTAATCACTAGTTATTCATATTAGTAATAAACATTTAGTGTTATAATAGGAAAAAGTATCAAAAAACTATTAAAACGCTACTTGTGACATTCTGTCATTTCTGAGTTTCAGGTTAGCACCTTATTTTAGGTCATATAAATATATTTAGAATTATATTTTACTAGGATCTAGCTATGATGATTAGAGTTCATCTGGCTTAGTTTCCAAATTTAGTTCGGAAGATCACGCCTCGGCGGGTAACTGATGAAGTTAACTTGCGTAATGTCAAAAATTTTAGAAATACTTCATATAAAATAAAGTTGATATTATAAGCTTTTAAATTATAATGCAAAAGTCTCATTTAAATGTCCAAATGATTTTTTTCGAAAGGTGGAGTTTTGGGATTAACAGTGTCATTATTAGTAAATTATTTAGTGGGTTCTGAATCTAAATGGGCTTATTCTTATTTAAGAAAAATAAAATTTTTATTTGGGTTTGAGCCTTTAGAGGCCAACCCATTTCCTTGTTTAAAATTCCTCATATAAATACCCCATATCCTTTGAAAAACTCTCATTTCCATTATCATCAGCTTAAATTTGTTCATCTCTCTAATCTCTCTCTAAAACCAACCACCCTCCAGCCGATTTCATCTTCAAACGAATCTTTAGGAATTCTGTCGATCTTGAAGAACATTCAAGAATATAAGAAAAATGTATGATACTAGATATCTTACTTTTGTAAAATAATAAAAAGTTTTCATCCTCCTACTCCTACTACTTGATCTTTTAGTTAAATGTCTGGAGAATTAAAGGCGGAAGATTATTCATCAAAGACATGAAAATGTCTTCAAAAAGGATGATAATCTATGATCCATGTTCTTTGACCTTTAAGAAAGTAGGAGAAAACCCCATTGCATGCAAAGTCTGACCATGAAAAGATATGTTTTGAAGTATGGTAGAACCTTGCATGCATCTCAAATTCGCTTTGCTATCTTCAAGATTTAATGGAATCGGAAAATATTTTCTGGAAACTGAGTAAATATGTTTGTTTGAAAATAGAATTTAAATCTTTGGAAAATGATGAGTTTAGACCTCCTAAATGACTGTCACTCGAAGAGTGTACAATCTGTTTTGGGGGCTGTGTAACTCAAGGATGTAGGGTAATATTGAGCAACTTAAACCTACTAAAAAATTCTTGATATTTGGAATAGTCAGTTGATCTCATTATTTTGGATGATGTGAAAAGTTAGACATAAAATGACTTTTGGAAGGTTCATATTTATAGTGATTTGTGAAACCCAAAAATACCTGGAACAGAATTTATAATCAGTCCAAAAATCAGCTTTTGAGTAAAAGATTTCGATTTCTTTTAATATATAATTTTTGGGCTATTTTTAGAATAAATAATAAAACATCAACTTTAATTTATAAAAACCCGATGTCATTGCATGAGATGCAACTTAACTTTATCTTTGTCAAGAACCCATAAGTGATCTAAATTCTGGATGTTGGTCTGTTTAGGAAGGTAGGGCGGACGTTGAGAGCTTCAGACGTCATCTTCTTGGATATACTTCATCAAATCGGTGAGTTTCACGGCCCCCACTTTTTAATGCTTTTGTTATTTAACTGGGGGGAAAAGCATGAAATTGAGCAAACTATGCTGCTTATTTATTTAACCATTGGACTAAAGAACTGTTTAGTCAAGCTTTATTTGAAACCATCGGACTAAAGAACTGTTTAGTCAATTTTTGTTTGAAACTATCGGACTAAAGAACTGTTTAGTCAAATTTATTATGTCATGAAATATTGACTGTTTTTGCACTATGAGATAAATGCTAAATTGATGTGCTTGAGAGTATGTTTCCAAATAAAGTCCCCGTCCGTAAACGCTATTTGTTAACTCGGGCACGTCCCCGGACCGTGGTATTGTGGATAGCCGCTATTGTGTTGACAGTCTCACCCAGAAAGGGGAGCACATTACCTATGTTTTCTTGGTCTAATCATGTGAAATTTGGACCACCGCTGAATTAGTATTACTACGAACTGTGGGACCTAAATAAGTGTACGGGCTTCTTATGGTCGTTCGTAAAATAATGTGGCACATTGGTCAGGTAAGGCTCAGTAGCGTCCCAAATATAAACATCGCGGTAGATTTACATTTATTAAGTGCAAAAGTTTATGCATATGTTTGCTAGTAAATGATTTATGCATTGTAATATTTTGTGCATGTAAAAATCCGTGAGCTCACCAACTCCTTGTAGTTGATCTCGTTTTATGTTCCATGCTTTTCAGGTAATAAGTAAGAATTGAAGTATTTTGGGAGCATACTCGTGGCTAGACCGATTAAGTTCGCAACTGAAGTTTTTGTATAAGAAGTACTTTATCACATTTTGGCTATTGGTGTTAAACTCGTTTTATTTTGTAAAATTTGAAAAGTGTTATTTAATAACTGTTGCTGTGACTCGCTTACCTGTTACATCTCGTGATTCCGCTTTAGCGGGGTGTGACACTACTCCAACTAATATTTCAATAAACTAGCTTATATTCATCCAAACTATAATTCAAAAGATAAGGTAGTTTATGTTTGTCAAATAATAGCAGTTTAACCATTAATAAAAATGGTATTACATCAATGAAGTCATTATCCAATTAATACATGTAAAGCAGCAAACAAACTTCAACAAAAGATGTGTTGGAAACTTTAGAAATGACAAATGCATAGGGTTGAGGGAGGAGACCAACAAGGAAGTGATTGTTGCATTCCCCTGCATACATACATCAAAAATTCAAAACTAAAAGGCAGTGTAAGTAACGTCTGATTGCTATTTTAAAACTTAAAGGAAGAAAACACCACACATATTTAAGGATCATATATATAATTATCTTGCAAACATCAAATGGTCCATAACAAATAAATAAGTAAGTGGGTATTTTTTTTCTGATTATATAATAATTAAAACCAATAAAGAAATTTAAAAAACAAAAGTGTATCAACTAAATCCTTTTTATTACAATACTAGTTGTGTATCCGCACAATGCGACGGGATGTGAAATTTGAACTAATGTAAGCCAGTATACCCGTTACGGATAAACAAAAGCGTTATTTTTGGTGAAACATAAGATTTTCGAAATTGATTGCCATCGCAAAAAGTGTTTTTCTTTTTAGTTTAATGAACATAAGAGAATTTTTAATACATTAAATCAACTTATTATGTTTTGTCTAATCATTAAAATACTCAACTTTTATACATCAATATATTAATCACTTAGTTAAGTCTCTTAATTTCTAACGATATTTCTAATGTTTTTAAATTTTACATTCAATTTTCTAACTCCAACCCACAAGTAATTAACATGTTGGATGCCAATATTTCATCATATGGTTTAGTTTTTCACTCATGTGGGCATCTAACTTTGTGTTTCTAGTACCTAATGTTGGAAAAACAACCAGAGCTTTTGCTATTAATAGGTCTGTTTTCATAAGAAAATTAAGCTTGTGTTTGATAATTGAAGTCCAACTATTGTTTAAGACTTTGGAAGCATTATTTTGTAGTTGAGTCCTAATGCTTCTGTTTATTTTCTCTCTCGTTTTAAAATTTTGCTTAGTTGGTCTGATTCATCAAAATTTCTTGTATCTATTTATCTAATAAAAAGAACAATCTCCATGATCACCTTTCTATTTTCAGACACCGTCTATGTTGTCCCTTTGCTACTGTTCGAGCAATTTTTAACCAAATCCAACTATTTTATCATTCTCACTATATATCGTTCAATCTATTTAAAATATATATATATATATATATATATATAGATGGGTTGGCATGCTACAAGCGGATTGCTCAAAAAAGCCGATCATCAGTAAAATTGGTGGCACATCAAATTTAACTTTCAACTTAACCTCATCAATAAATGGTAAATGACATAAAAAAAAGGGGAAAACATAAAAGTTCAAAAAACTAGATGGACTTTCATCATTTGTGCTAGCCTTTAACCAAATCCATTCAAAAAATCAAAAATTATATAAAAAAGGGAAAACGTAAAGTTTGAAAAACTCAATGGACTTCAAATGAACAATGATGTTTATCAATTACCGTTTTTTCCTGGTGATGAGACAAAAAGAAACATAATTTTTATCAATACAATCTTGTTAAGCTTGCAAGGTATAGATAGGGAGCAAATATCATTCAAACAAGTCCCACAAACCATAGAGGTCCGGCCTTGCTTCATTTAGCTAACAACCTTTGATTTTTGCCCAAAACAACATGAATCATATCATTTTAAACTTTTAGGTTACTTGGTTGCTTTTTCTTCCAATAAATAAATGAATGTAAGAAACAGTGTCAGATTTAGATTACAATCCAATTGATGTGATGCAACATAAAAGGCACCTTTGAAAAGGAAACTTTGGATGGAAAGTTCAAACTTTTCACTTGGGCAAGCTGTTTCTTCCTTTGGACAGTCAGTCCAATGGTCAACTCATCATCTTACAAGGTGATGCCTTATCACACTCCGCTCTTTGTCCAATTCAAAGTTCCCTCGACCAAATTCCACGCTGCTAAAGAACGCCTTCAAATCTGTGATTCCATAATCCAGCACCTATGCATAAACACAAAACCATCACCGCCCGACCTCACATATTTTATAGATACAAGATATAAACCAAATTATTCATTAGATTACCTTGCTTTGCAATTCCTCCACCTTCACGTCAATATGAGTAACATCTTTGTTAGACCCAGATACGATCTCTTCAAAGTGTAGCGCCTCCTTCACAAGTTGATTCAGTAGATGCAATACAATTGCATTGAAATCCTTCTTGGATGTCATGTACTTTTTGAAACTTTGCATACCATCAACCTTAATTTGTCATCATCTATTATAAATGGGGTTATTTAGAAGAATATTTTTTTAAATGCATGACCTTCTCACGGATGTGCGAGTAAAATCTAAGTAGGGGTGCACAAAAAACCGTCAACCCGCGATACCCGCCCAACCCAATTAAACCCAACCCGCCTAACCGCCCACCCGTCAAACCACTAACCCACCAATTAGAAGGGTTGAAATTGGGATGGGCCTAGCTCAACCCACCCAAACCGCCGCTAATATATAATTTTTATAAAATTATATATATATATATATGTTTATTATGTATATCTATATATATATATATATTAATAATGTATAATTTTTATTGATATTATGTTTGTATTTCATTTTAGCTAAACGTATAGGTTACCAAAAGAGATTCACGATCAAAGAATGATGACAAATTAATCTAATTAATAAGAGAATTATTGAAATCTTTTTTGCAGCAACAAGAAGTTGATATGTCGGAGAATATGAATGATACTAATAGATATTTTGTTGACGAATCCATCAATCTAAATACCCCGTCATTTGATGTTGTACTTCAGTGGAAATAAAATGTTTAGTTATAACATTTCGCTACAACAACATTAGATCTTATAGGATGCCTAAAATGTCCAAGCGTCCTAATATGATTCTTTATAGGACGAAACAAGAAAAATGTCATATCTAAAAGAGTTACAATATGTTTATAGGATGATTTTGGACGTCCTAACAAATTCTATGACGTTTTTAAAATAAAATATCATATTAGTTATTTTATACGAGTCGACTTGAAATATGTATATGAACATAGGTGTCCTATAAATAGATAAGTTTTAGGGACACTTCTCAAAATATTTATATAAAATAACTAATACGACATTTTATTTAAAGATCATYCTAAAACACTTGTTGAAGCGTCCAAAAATGTCATGTAAACCTACTGTAACCTTTTTAGATAGGACGATTTATAGTATGGTCTATAAACTTAAGTTTTATGAATTATTTCATTCGTCAAATTTATGTAACTACTAACCCGCCAACCCAACCCAACCCGCCCCGCCTCAACCCGCAAGAATTGGGTTGGGTTGGGTTATACTTTTGAATGGGCTGGGTTGAGATTTTTTCAAACCGCCACAATTTGGTGGTTGGGTTGGGTTTGTAAACCGCCCGACCCAACCCGTCATGCACCCCTAAATCTAAGGATAAAGCACCAAGCAATAAACTTGATACCATATATGCTTCAAATAAGCAGTTGGCTTAGGATGATGTTAAACTCAAGATACCAAGGAGGAAAGTTCAGGTACCTTCTGTAGAGCCTTCTGCACTCCAAACTTCTGAGTAGAAATAAAGGAGTCAAGCAACACACGAATTGCCATGTCCACATCTTCCAGATGCATTCTAGCATGAGCTTCTGACTTCTGTATCATTGATTCTATGTGCCTTACTGCTATTGAAACTCCTTGCCCATTCTCTGAAAAAAAAAAACATAAAAATAATTCTCAACTTGATTTGCTTCTTCCCCCTTTTTCTTAGCCAGCTCTTTCTCAACATATCTTAACCTGCTTGATAGCAAAAAGATTAGTAAGGTTTTATTTTGTATATACTACCCAGCAAGGTAATTCTACCACAAATGTACAGAAAAAATCGAAATCAATATATCATATAGATTCAGAATACAGAATCAACTACAACAAATCA
>NW_020201692.1:19994-51865 GCF_001531365.2 Cynara cardunculus var. scolymus
CTACCCAGCAAGGTAATTCTACCACAAATGTACAGAAAAAATCGAAATCAATATATCATATAGATTCAGAATACAGAATCAACTACAACAAATCAATTGGAAAAAATCAAAATCAATATATCATATAGATTCAGATTACAGAATCAACTACAGCAAAGCAATTGAAAAAAATCAAAATCAATATATCATATATATTAAGATTACAGAATCAGGTAATTGGTTGAAAGAAATTACAGAATAAGGTATATCATATAGATTAAGATTACGATACTTCTCGACTGMCTTTTGAGGGAAAAGAAAGAAAAGAACATCACAAAATGAAGAGAACAGAACCAAACGCGTCAAGTTGAAGGCGTCGATTTGAAAGAAGAGAACAAAAGCAGACGTCGATTTGGTTCATTAGTTGTGTACGGTTGTTTTAGCATAGGAAATGAAGCTAGGGATATCGATATATTTTTAGCTGATTCTTTTAGGGATCAATTACATATTCTGTTGCCAAACCATTTGCTTTAGCAAGCCAATCTTGTACAACTGGAAGAACAGTTTCTCCATTCCTATCAGCTACATCGACTTGCTGTTGAACCCCAAATTGAGTGTTGTCAAGACACAAAATTTGACTTCTTAAACCATTAATGTTGGTGTTATGATGGACTATATAACCAAATGGGTGTACGATCGGGCGAACCATGTATTCAAGCAGCTTTGCGAGCACAGAAACAGCAATATCTACAGCAGTCATTTCTTTCAGTGATTGTTCTTCAAAAGTACCAAAGCAGAGACTGTAATAAAAACCGGGATCATGAAATGATAGGTGGTGAATTCAAAGTGAGTTCCAGCTTACTGTTTAAAGATCAAAATAGAGATGATGGTAAGGAGAAGAGTAATCACCTTATCGGTTTCTTTGTTCCTTCTCCTTTCGGAGAAATTGCGTTTGTTGACTTTCTTATGAACAAAATAGACGCCAAGGACGCCAAACCGATCTGAACCGCTTCATTTTTGAACCATATTAAACAATGTTACCAAGAGGTTGTTTGATTACTCTTTTAGTTATACTACCTTATAAATGCATTATCGTTTGAAATTCACAGACAATGAGAAACCTGGTTGCATCTCGTCCACTATCTTTTTGGTCCCAAACCCTAGCGAAAAGATACAAATTCAATACAATAAATCTAGTTCAGAAATCCGACCGGCATGTCTCTTGAAACCTAAGAAAATCAACTGCAAGTCTATACCCAAATTTCTGGAGATAAAAATCAATTCAAAACGACAAAAATCGAAACCCTAACACCCGAAGTCAAAACAAAATCAACTCACCCCACCAATACAGATTTAACATAGACAAAAGAAGATCCAACTACATGATACCAGAAAACAAAATAAATCGGAAGTTAGAGAGACGACGAGTAAAGCAAACCTTGCAATCACGGTTTTTGATGACGATGTGACCTCCCTTACGAATAGTGCCAGCTTGCTGAGGGTAGGTCTTGGAAGCACCGGCATCGGCCTTTGAGAGTGGGAAAAGAACCCAGCAGAGAAGTAGAGATTAATGGAGAACTCACCTTGATGGTTTCAAGAACGTGAATTGCTGCATTGGGAGAGAAGAAATCGTTGCCCTGGGAGAAGGAATTGACGCTTTGGGAGAAAGAATCGATTTCTTGGAGAAGACATTGAGAGTGGGAAAAGAACCCAGTAGAAAAGTAGTGATTAATGGAGAACTCATCTTGATGGTTTCAGGAACGTGAATTGCTGCATTGGGAGAAGAAATCGTTGCCCTGGAGAAGGAATCGACGCTTTGGGAGCAGGAAACGATTTCTTGGAGAGGACATTGGCTTAGGGAAACAATTTTAAGACTTATGCATCATTTTGCGGTACTTTATGCATCAGGGATTGTTTCTAAGATTTTAAGACTTTATGCATAAAAAAATAGTACCTTATGCATTTAAAGTTGTTTTTAAGATTTTTATAAAATCTGCTTTATAAGGTAGTATATATTACATGATCTTGAGACCAAAAAGTTTGATGAAAACATGTATCATATGGTGTATGAGAGAATATATCTATGCTATATTATAAAACGTTTGACAAAAATTATTAAAAACTATTTTTTATGTATGAAGTACTATTTATTGATACATATTATTTAAACTTCAAAATTAAAAGTAAATTGTGCTGAATTACAACTTATTAAAGCTCCATGCCTGAATTCATGTAACTAATTGCAAATAAATATAATCAAATACAAGATAAACATTTTCTTTTAAATATAAAAAATATAAAATATAATTACATAATCATTGAGTTTTAACATAATACTTAATTATTATCTTTATTAAAAAATTATATTGTTATATCAAAAATAAACTACTTCGTTATTAAATTAAACAAAAAATTATACAAAAAGAGAACTTTTTAAACTGCTATTTAATATTAATATCAATGTAAATTTCTATGTGGCCCTCAAATTTATATTTTTGTTCAAATATAAAAATATTATCGTTTTCTGAAATATATATGTGTGTGTATATATATATATATATATATATATATATATATATATATATATATATACATATAATATTGAAGGTGTATGGAAATGGAATAGAAAGTATCATACCTTAGGTAGTTGGTTCACTTGGTTGGACGGAAAGCTCTAAACAGAGGACGCGGATCTGAGGAATAAAAATAGATGATAAGAAGTAATTAATAGGCTGTTGCATGGGTTATCATTAAGATATTTACATCCACTTAGTAATTAATATAGCTTGGCTGTTAGTTGTTACTGTTGCTCTGAAAAGTAATTGTTGTTTTAATTAACAACTACTTATTCCGCTACCTACTACCTATATCATATACCATGACAAACATTATTTGATAAAAATACCACATACCTATATAATTATAATCAGGCCATCCAGTTCCTATACCAGTAAAGCGGATTTGGTGTAGGTGATATTTTCCGGGAGTAGTACTTTGAAAAGGAGAGAGATCCCCACCAATTATATGATTCCATGACTTGTAATAACCCAACACATCTTCTTCATCTTCATCATACACAAGACTCACCCCACACTCCCTTGTAACAAAGTCTTTAACATCCAATATAACAGCAATTTGGTCACCATCTTCCATCTCATTCTTCCCAAACATCCAATGGCTTAAATATGTTATACCCTCTCTAATTCCTTGAAACCCCTCTGAAACATTATAGATCCAGGTGCACATCTTTGTTATATTACTAATCCTTATTTTTGAAATATAAGCCAAGAAATCTTCATCATCTCCACTTGTAAACAAGCAGAAGAAATTCAAGCCTCTAAGGTTGCAATGAGATGATGGGATGGTAAATGATATTGATGACCCCTCCCACCTTATATCACTTACGCAATTTGGCATCTCTTTCCCCACATACCATGTGCTGAATATCCCAAATTCATAAACCATCTGCCAAATAAAAGCTTCATTTATTATATCTACATATTAATCACACAAACAAAAATAGTTAATGATAACAAACCTTGACTCTTCCACTTTCTATCGGCTGAATTTCAGTGAAGTCTAAATTAACTAAATGACTCCATCCCAAACTACGTAATACCTTTTCCTCAACATCTCTCATATCTTCCTCTTTAACCATGCCTTCAATATTATCCCCCAAAGATGTAGCATAACGAGAATAGCTTAACAAGATTGGGGACATTTCTCGATTAAATATAACTTCCCCATCTCCATCAAAACCATATCTCAATTCTTTTAGTGTAGGTGGAGGATGCTTCAATGACTTCAAACTAAAATTCTCACAAATACTAAGTATTTCAAGCCTGGAAAGGCTTTTCACCCAATTGGGCAGTGAAACCAAAAGATTGTCATCTAAATACAACTCCTTCAACATGGATAGGCTACTCATGTCCATCGGAAAGGATTCGTTGGACAAATTATTATCTTCTAGTGACAAACATACTAATGAACTCGGTACAAAAATCAGATAGGACTCGAAAGCTCTTGGTATGGCCTCCATAATGGCAGAGGAAGAGGTTTGTGAGTTCATACCAATGTGGTTACGGTTGAGCGTTTCCTCCACGTCATCCCTCATCTCGATCGTAGTTTCACCGCGATTACAACCATCTAATTTTAGTATTTTGACGTTCTTCACCTTGTTTATCGTTCTTAAAAGCTTGCCAGTGTTATTGCAGTAACTCAGGTCAATGAGGTCAAGTCCATCACATTGCTCAATTGACTCACAAACCTCAATCAAACTTGAGCAATTTGAAAGTATTAACCTCTCAAGTGCAGGGAATTCAGAAAATCCACCAACACTCCAAAGCTGTTCACAGAAACTCAGATTAAGAATCTTCAATGATCGAAGTAAYTGTTTGCYTTTTGAGCATGAGYTGCTTAACTGTGCAAATGGAGATAAGGTAAAATAATGAGTGAACTGCATAAAACCACCATAGAAGTAACAAAAATTAAAGTAGATGCTACAAGTTTCTTACCTTTTGCCTCTTCCCAGGTTGTTGTAGGTTACCATAAAACATGTCAAAAGATTCCAAATTGCTGTAAGACATGTCAAGCACAACCATATTCTCCATTGGTAAGTCTAAAGGTAAAGACTTTAAAGGGAACCCATGCATACACAACCATCTTAATTTTTTAGGGAAATTCTTATAAGATCCATTGAATTTCACATAATTGAGTTGTAGTAGCATTAGATTATCCATCTTACTCAATGCATCTGTTTCCAACTCAAACGATTCACATATGTCCTCTTTCTCAAGCATTTCCATGTCAAGMACGAGGCCTTTAAGTTTTCCCGAACCCTAAGAAGAAAGTGAATGTCAAAAAACTAAAGAAGTCTTATGTATGTGTAGATAGATAATACAAATTACTTACAATTTGCACAATTCACTACATAGCACGCCATCAACTTCTAAGCGTCCCAATAGACTTGATTTTATAAGACTTTTATAGGAACAAAAACAAAAGCGTTCTACCTAAAGACGTAATAAATTTATAAGAAACTTTTGGGCATCTTAACGAGTTTTTAGGACATTTTAAATACAAAGCGTCACATTAACTATTTTATAGGATACTTTTGTGAAAGTGTCCTATAAACCCATATTTTTATAGTACATTTATTTGTATAAGGTATTTTTTCAAATAATGTTCTGTAAAACTGCTAATATGATGTTCTTTTATAAAAGGGTCATAAAAACTTGTTATGACACCCAAAATGTCATAAATACTTATTACAATGATTTTAGGTAGCACACTTCATTTTTGGGTCTTATATATTAAATCCTATCACCACAAAACAAATGAATTTTACCCACAAAAATCACCCAGTGAAATTTTTGTCTTTACCTAGAAAATACCGATAGTTTGGTAAAGTCAATGTTTTCGAGAAAATACCAATTGATCACCCACACTGGGTAATCTTTCACTGATTTGAACCACCAACAATTTACCCATCAACTTTTGTGACGGTTTGTGACAAATCACCCTTTAGCGACAGACTTTTCCCAGGTAAAAGTCTTTCATTTAGTACTGTATAAAGCAGTCTATTAAGACGCATAGAAGTTGTTGGTGTCCTATAAACCTAATTTTGCTATAGTGATGATGACAAGTATGTATGGCATGTTACCTTGTTTTGTTCCAACACATTGAATGATTCCTCATGACACCATAATCGACTACGCTTCCATGGCTTGTTTGGTGATTCTTGGCGTACTTCATCTCTTCCCATCTCTTGAAGCAATTGATGCATCATTAACTTGTTATCTTTACTTATCCGAAGAAGGCATCTATCAATGAGATTCTCAATCCCGAGTACTGTGTGGATCCCACATGCCTTTAATATTGTTTCGGTTGATTCTCTATCTTCTCTAACAAAAAAACAAGCAATGTGCTTAAACAGTTCCTTATCTCCTGTAGATGGCAAAGAGTCAAAGCTCATTTGCAAGACTTTTGTAATCTTGGAATTAGGTTCTTCCTTTAGCTTTTCTATGTAATCCTTCCATACAGCTACATCTTTATTAAATAGAGAACTGCCCAAAACTTTAAGAGCCAATGGATGTCCCCCACAATASTCAACAAGTGTATCTGAAACATCTTCATAACCTTCCTTTGGACTGTTGGCTTTGAATGCCGACAAACTTAAAAGCTGTAGTGAATTATAATCATTTAAGCCTCGCAATGAGTGCTTTGTATGCTTAGGTTGAACTATCTGGTTGAATAGCTCATACTTTTCTGTCAACGATGCATCMTTGGTCGTTATTATGATTTTGCTTCCTGGAAGAAAACCTTTCTTTCCAAGTAATGCATCCAAATGATYGAGACTATCAACATCATCAAGAACTACAAACACCTTTGTACGAGCTATTGCATTCTCGATCTGARAGGTGTATTCGGAAACATGATGAACTTGAATTGAACTCGTGTTTGAAATGTCATGACAAATTTGTTTTTGCAAATCAAGCAATCCACTAAACTTTTCAGCACATTTCTTACTAATATCTGCAATAAAGCTACTCCTTTGGAATTTATAACGRTGTAACCTAAAGACATATTCGGCCAATGAAGTTTTCCCGATCCCACCCATGCCCCAAATTGTGAGGATGTCAGCAGGATGAGATGATCCATCTTTTAACCAAGAGGTAATGAATTGAATGTCATAATCCATGCCGATAAGGGGTGGCAGAGTACTACATAAGCGTACACCTAATTTACGACGGATGCTGATAACAATTTTGTCAATCAACTCCGTCTCTTTCCTGCAAATTGATTTCAGTGAGAGATATATGAAACATCAATGTGAAAACTAAATAAGAGATAACCCAATTCTTGTTCAACCAAAATCAATTCCATCAATAATATCTTAAATGACGTGATGGGAAAATAAATAATTATTTTCTTTATCTTTTTGTTAAAAAAAAACCTTTTTTTTGGTTATTGGAAAAAAATGTTGTAATTATATGATTCAGGGAACATGTTTCGACTGCTTCTACCATAAATGCATATGTGAACTTCTTCTAACTATACAAATATTTGGTATGTAACATCTTATTTTTTATAGATAACAGGACAAAAGATCCACCAATGCATACAATTTCATTATGGTTCAAGAAGACCATCAAACATAAATATCGAGATGTCACCAAAAAGTTAAAGGTCATTTGTAGGAGTGTAACAGAGCCGATTCGAGTAGTAGGTTATTCGTGTTGTCATTTTTTTCTCACATTTGCTGTTGCACAACAAACAAACCAGAGACTATATGAGTTTCATCGCTAGTTTAAGTCGCCCCAAACTGGCGTGGGTCTCTGATTGTGAGTTGAAGTCTAGAGAATATTGCTAGTTTCACCGCTAGTTTAACTAGCATAAAACTAGCCCAAGATTTTTTTGGCCAGGTGACAATTGGGGAGGCTAGGCCATACCCTTTTTTACTCCAACACCTTTTGGCCATACTTTCTCCTTTCCTTTTTGTCCTTCTTCTAATTCATATATAGGAAGGCCTTTGCTCTTTCTATCACTTGTCCACTTTGTCCAGTTTGTTTTTTCCAACACTCAAGACCTCTCCTACTTTTTCTCTCAAGAGCTTGTTTACCATTTTTGGTATGTGTGTAGAAGTTGGTGTTTTTGATAGTTGAAAATTTTGGTTGGTCTTGGATCTAAGGATTATTGTACAAGCACTTCTAATCTTCTTTGTGGTAATATAATATTTTCTCTCTCTATTTGGTGGATATACACTATCACATTGATAGTGAAACCATGTTAAATCCTTGTGTTCTTGCTTGTGATGTTGTTATATGCTTAGATCCTAGTATACTGTGGTTGTCATTTACATAGAAGGTGTTTAATCTTCTTTGGAGCATGTTGTGCAACATCTAAATTATTGGTATCCGTATTTTTGTTTGGGTTCATCGTGCATTTGGATTTCTACAAGTATTTGGGACCTTAGAAATCACTTCGTTGTTAAGTTTGATCGCACTTTTATCCCCTATAATTGGTATCAGATCTTTAGATCTAGACTTGGGAGTCTGTTATAGAAAACTTACACAAGCTAGTTGAATACTTTTATACTTGAATCATGCCTGGTGAAGATGAGGGAAACCCTTTTGGTATCGGTTCCTCAAACCAAACCCAAAGGCCATATCAGGAAGGAACATTTAATTTATATAGGGTTGGGATTCATATTCAAACTTGGAATAGGGACCATGATTTTGGTAAATGGCAATTTACAACATCTGCTGCACTTAGAAAGAATGGTGTCCATCATGTAGTATTTGCTAATAATGAGCTAGACCCTAATATGTCTGAACTTAAGGCTAGAGAAACGGAAACATGGGCATTTACTACTTCACATATGGCAATGGGAGAGAATGTCATTTATGATATTGTGTCATAAAAGACTGCTGCAGGTATTTGAAGCAAGCTTGAGAATCTATATTTCAATATAAATCTTGACTAACAGGTTGTTATTGACGCGGTAGTACCTCTTCTTCAAAATGGAGGAAGGTACAACTATTAAAACTCATGACAAAATTCGAAGATATATCATTATGAAGTTGAAGGCAACATATGCGCTTCTTGCTAAAGTTGAAGAAGCTCTAGCTACGATTCTATTGCATTCTCTTCCCGAGAAATATTCTCAGTTCAATAACTGTTTTATATATGGAAGATAAACTCTTTCTTTGTCTGATGTGAAAACAGGAATAATTTCTGAATATTAAAGAATTCAGATGAGAATCGATAACAATCCATGAGAGGATAATCATAGTCAAGGCCTATTTGTTGATAGAGGCCGTGATAATCAACAGTCTTCTAGAGGAAGAAATAATGGGTATTCCCAATCTCGTAAGCCGGGCTCTAGAAGGAAATCAAAGACGAGTGGTAAATGTAATTTTTGCCATAAGCCAAGTCATTATAAGAGCTTGATTTGAATAAAAAAGTTTTTGCATTATTAGACAAAATACAAAGACTATAAATAGCCATTTACAATATACATACAATGGTAAATAGAGATCTGCAGCTAATTCTATGATAAATAATATCAATCACAATAACTATCTAAATATAGCTTAAAGGAGAAAAAGGAAATACAATTAATACATGATCAATGATTAGTTTCCTTAATATGCCCCCGCAAGATGGAGGGTCCATCGGAGACTCCAATCTTGGACCGAAAGCGGTGAAAAGGACCCCACCCTAGAGGTTTAGTGAGCACATCAGCAAGTTGATCATTGGAATGAATGTGTAGAACCCGTAATGAACCATTAGTTACCTTTTCCCGAACACAGTGATAATCGAGTGCCATGTGTTTCATACGCGAATGACAATGATAAGTAGCACCAACATTGTCACAAAATAATATAGGAGGTTTAGTTGCCGATAGACCCAGCTCTAATAGTAGATGTTGAACCCAAAATAGTTCAGCTGCACCGTTTGCTAGTGCCTTGTACTCCGCCTCGGTTGAAGAACGAGAAACCGATTTTTGACGCGATGAATGCCACGAGATGATGTTGGAACCGAGGTAGATAATATAGGCAGTTGTGGATCGCCCCCCATCGGCAATTCCTCCCCAATCAGAATCGGTAAACACGGTAAGGTCGATGGGAGAGCCACGGTTTAGAAACAGACCGTGATGAATAGTGCCTTCCAAGTATTGAAGAACCCGTTTTAAGGCTTGCCAATGGAGTTGAGTTGGTGCATGCATGTATTGAGAGAGTTTGTTGACTGCGTAAGAAACATCAGGTCTAGTGAAAGCAAGGTATTGGAGGGAGCCCACCAATTGATGATACGGTGTAGGGTCAGTGGTAGGTGAACCATCAACAGGAGAGAGAGACTCAGTAGAGCTAATTGGTGTGGCCACGGGTTTGGCTCCATCCATTTTGAACTTGGTTAGTAAATTTTGCACATGAGCATGTTGGGAGAGAAATAAACCAGTAGTGGTGTTAATAACTTCTATACCAAGAAAGTGGTGTAGCATGCCAAGATCTTTAATGGAAAAATTTTCGGAGAGTGTACGAATGGTATGTTGAGTAAAAGGATTGTTGTTGCCGGTCAAGACAATATCATCAACATATACCAAGAAATAGAAGATAAGGCCATCCCGGTTGTAGATGAACAGATATGGGTCGGCCAAGGATTTGCGAAAACCGAGTTCAAGGAGGAATGTGGCAAGTTCCATGTACCATGCACGCGGTGCTTGCTTGAGGCCGTAGAGAGATTTTCGAAGATGACAAAGGTGATTTGGAAAATCCGGATGGACATAGCCGGGTGGTTGAGACATGTAAACATCCTCATGTAATGTGCCATGCAAGAAGGCATTGTTAACATCGAGTTGCCGGATGGGCCAGTTTTAAGATAAGGCAATGGCGAGAACCGTATGGATAGTTACGGGTTTAGCGACCGGGCTAAACGTTTCAAAATAATCCTTGCCATGTTCTTGAAGGAACCCCTTGACAACTAGACGAGCCTTGTATTTCTCAACAGACCCGTCGGGACGCCGTTTGATGCAAAATATCCACTTGCAGCCGATAGGTTTATGTTGCGAAGGAGGGACAAGTTCCCATGTGGCATTTTGTAGAAGGGCATTGAACTCATTATCCATCGCCTTTTGCCACTCGGGATCTTTTAAGGCTTGATTGTGAGTTGTTAGTTCAAGTGTTGAAGAAATCGGATGGAGGGTAGTGTGGTTAACAAAGGTAGAGTTATAATACTTGGAATTTGGTTTGCGGGTGTGCGGGGGTAGTAGGGAAGGTAAGGGTAAAGATTCAAATGAATCTGATTGAGGAGTGGTTGAGGATGTAGAGAGAGATGGCGATGAAGGTGGGGTGGGGGAGGAAGTGGTGTGAGATTCGGTGGTGTTTGGAGAATGGGTAGAAGTGAGAGAGTTAGAAGTGTTGTTAGGGGAGGATGTAGTGGAGTGTACTGGTGAAATAGGAGAATGAGGTTGGGTTGGTATAGGTGGTTCGAGTGGGCCTGATGGTGGGATGTGTATGGATTGGGCCGGATGAGTAGAATGGGGTGATGAAGCGGAAGTGTGGTGTTGGGCCTGTGGAATGGACTGGAATGGTGGGATACCGAAAAAGTCGCCCACAGTAGGAATGGTCGTAGAATGACTTTGAGATTTAAATAGAAATTGGGTTTCAATGAATTCTACGTGTCGGGAGTGGTATAGTCGTCGGTTGGTGTAATCATAGCATTTGTAGGCCGATTTAGATGATGAGTAGCCAAAGAATACACATTTTTTTAGCAAGGGTGAAGTTTGGATTTTGCATACGGGCGAAGCCACGGATAACATAAGCATCCAAAGGGTTTGAGTTTGGTGTAGGTTGGTTTTTGTTTGTAAAGAATGAAATATGGACAGTTGAAATTAAGGGTTGGAGTTAGGAGACGGTTGATGAGATAAACGGCGGTTTGGAAGGCATGTGACCAAAATGAGAGAGGAAGGTGAGCATAGTGAAGGAGTGATAAACTTGTTTCCACAATGTGTCGATGACGCCGTTCGGCAACATCGTTTTGTTCCGGGGTATGCGGTGGGGTGGTGAAATGAGAAATACCTTGAGATTGAAGATATGCGGAAAGTCCAATATATTCTCCACCATTATCGGTGAAGAGAGAAATGAAAGGTGTTTGAAAATATTTTTCGACTAGCAATTTGAATTGTGGAAATAAAGTGGAGATGTCATATTTGTTTTTCATTGGATATAGCCAAATGTACTTGGTGTGAAAGTCGACAAAAATCACATAATAAGTGAAACCATCAATCGATTTTTCTACCGGTCCCCAAACATTCGAATACATTAATTGTAAGGGTTTTGTAGTAGTAAAGGAGTTCATGCCAAAGGAATCTTTGTGACTTTTATTGATGGAACACGAATTGCAATGAAAATTGAGTAGATTGAAATGTAAGCCTAAACATTTGGCGATTTGCTTGAGAATCCGAATAGAAGGATGCCCGAGTTTGTGATGCCAATCAAGGAGCAGTGTGGTGGAGACCACATTTATTTGAGGTTGAGATGGAAGGTTGGCGTAGTAAACATCAAGGTAATTCTCTCCCCGCATGAGTCGTGCCCCCGTTCGAAGATCCTTGACAAAGAAATGAGTGGGAAAAAATTCCACAGAGACTTGGTTAGTCTTACACAATTTTGCAACAGAAATAAGCTTATTCTTGAATTGAGGAACACACAAAACGTTTTTTAGGGTAAGAAAGCCATTGGATGTAGGAAGATGTGTTTGACCAATATGGGTTATAGAGAGGGTGTTACCATTGCCAAGAACAATTTCATCCGGTCCGCCATACTCAGACGGAGTGAAAATGTGCACGATCCGGATCAACATGATCGGAAGCTCCCATATCAAACATATAGGAGGATGTTGTGACATTAGCAATTGGTGAAGCCTTGCTTTGGGTCATAGAATTGCCTGTCGTAACATGATTTTCACGGAGAAACCGGGCAAGTTTCCGACACTCCTTTGCTTCATGCCCTGCAAAGTTACAATATTGACAATAGATAATGGTACGGTTGTCACGATTACCGTTATTGAAGTTGGAGCCATTAGACCATTGATTGCGTAATGGTCTGCTGTTGAAATTGTTTTGCACGTTGCGTCGATCGGGTGTTGATCTTGCATTAGTCCTTGAGTGTTTTTGGGTGAAGTTGGCTGTAGCCATGAGGGGTGGCGTAACAGTTGTTTGTTGAAGTTCCCGTTCAAAATCAACAAGCTTCTCAAATAGTTCTGGAAAGGAGAGTTTTGAATCAAGTAGTCGAAGTGATTGGGCAACATTTTTGAAGTCATCGCCTAATTGACAGAGAATGTGGACCATGAGATCCTCGTCTTTCACCGGGTTTTGAACAAGTGCTAGTTCGTAGGCGATTGATTTCATATCACGTAAGTATTCCGTGACGGTGAGAGTGCCTTTGGGGTTGGATGCAAGTTTGGATTTTAGCGATATGACACGAGACCAGGATGAGTTCGCATAGCTAGTTACCAATCGTTCCCACGCTTCCTGAGAAGTGTCGGCCGATGCAATCATCGGTTGGATGGTGGGTGAGCAGCTTCCTAGAAGACCCGCCAGAATGATTTGATCCTATCGGAACCACGGATAGTGATCTGGGTTTGGTTTAGTGGCTTCGGCATCTAGGAACTCCGCCGAAGCCTGCTTGGTTCCGGTGATGAAATGAACGAGATCGAGGCCAATAAGGGTTGAGTAGACGTGCTTACGCCATACCGGAAACTTATCGTTAGTAAGGGTGACGTTAAAGTGGGTGGAGGCAGTGAGTTGAATAACTATGATTGGTGCCATGGAAGGAGGTGCAGTAGGATCAATTCTCGTTTGAGATGGAAGCTCTAATACCATATAAGAGCTTGATTTGAATAGACAAGTTCTTGCATTATTAGACAAAATACAAAGACTATAAATAGACATTTACAATATACATACAATGGTAAGGAGAGATCTACGGCCAATTCTATGATAAATAATATCAATCACAATAACTATCTAAATATAGCTTAAAGGAGAAAAAGGAAATACAATTAATACATGATCAATGTTTAGTTTCCTTAATAGTCATTGGGTCAAAGACTGTCCAAGTTAGAAGAACAAGGATAAGTCAAAGGGAGAATCTTCAACAGTTGCAACCGAACAGGAAACAGGCATCTCAGCTACGGTTACACCACTGCTTGGAGATAGGCGATGGGTGTTGGATACTGGAGCCTCTTGTCACATGATACCTTTTCGTGACTATTTATCTACCTTCGAAAAATTGAGGGTAATAGCATTTTCATGGGAAATAGTACTTTGTGCATTACTCAAGGTGTTGGCACAGATCGTATCAAGATGTTTGATTTGTTCGGACATTGAATAATGTCAAATATGTTATGGACATGACTCGTTCCTTTATCTCGGTTGGACAATTGTCCAAGGTTGGTTGCAAGATTCGTATTGAAGATGGGAGCATGCATGTATCTCAAGGAAACTTTGTAGTAATGAAAGGTATACAGGCGGAAAACAATTTGTTTCATTTGGTTGAAGAAACAGTTTCTTCATAATCATGTGTGACGGATAATTCAAAGAATATGGATGCTACTTGTTTATGGCATATACGGTTGGGCCACACATTCGAGAAGAATTTGGAGGTCTAGCGAAAGCGAAAGCTCATTAGTGTTGACACGCCTACTTGTCTTGATTTTTGTGCCAAATGTGTCAAGGGGAAATAAACTCGCGTTTCTTTATTGTTGGAAAGCACAAAACTAAAGAGATCTTGGATTATGTGCATACAAATTTTTGGTGACCATCAAGCACATAGTCCCTAAATGGAGGTAGATATTTTCTCTCTCTTATTGATGATTTCTCACGAAAATTTTGGGGGTTTGTTTTGAAGCACAAGTTGGATGTCTTTGACAATTTCAAGACTTTGTTAGCACACGTGGAGGTTGAGATCGGAATGAAATTAAAGGTGCTTAGATACGATAATGGTGGAGAGTTTACTTGTGGTAACTTCAAGGCATTTTGCTCGAGTAAAGGCATCCACTGTCTTTATACTCACCCAGTGATCCTGAATCTAACGGGGTCAAGGAGAGGATAAATAGAACATATTTAGAGAAAGTTCAATGTATGTTCATGACATTGGGATTTTTGAATCCTTTTGGGCCGAAACTTTCCACACCGCGATGTGAATCGTCACTATGTTACCTTGTTCGGCCATTGGAGGAAAAATACCGAAAGAGATGTGTAGAGGTAAAACTAATATCTGTATAAAATACATATATGCATTTGGTTGTCTTGTTTATGTACAGGTTTCAAGTCAGAACAAGTTAAATCCAAGAGCCACCAAAGGATATTTGTCTGACTATACAGATGGCATCAAGGGGCACCAAATCTGGAACCCTTTGACATGTAAAGTCATTTATTCTTGACATGTAACATTTGATGAATCTTATATGATAAAGTCCTCTCGGGATGCCTAATCTCCCCAAGAAACGAAAGTTAGTTAAACTGTTGCTCCTAGTGCCGATGATGTGGATACAATAGACATTCCTATTATTATGAGCTCATTTGCTCGAGCCAATATACTTGGATCACCTAAAAATGTTGTAGAAGCAAAGGTCGTCTATTTGAAGAAAATTGTGACAGATGACAATGCTGCTAATATGTTCACAAAATCACTACCATTCCCTAAGTTTGAGCATTGTTCAAACTTGATTCAACTTTGCTTGTGTTAGTGTCATTGGGAACTTCGTTGGAGAGAGCAAATATTACCACAAATGAAAAAAACATCTTTGAAGGGATTACTTCGTTAAGTGCTTAGAGTGCTATGCTCTATTCTTTTTTGTAGATTATGCACTCGAGGTTATTTTGTTTTGCTTGTAACTGTGAGCCATGTCGAATCTCGTCAAGGCTGGAATGCAATTTTGCTACCTCGTGCCAATTTACTTTGCTATATAATTGTTATGATCAACTTGGAAAGGCCCGTATTCATCGAACTCGGACTTTGTTGCTATTTTTGAAGAGTTTTCTGCATCATGGGGGAGTGTTATGATTTTTTTTATCACATTTGATGTTGCACAACAAACAAGACCAGGGACTACCGAGAGTTTCACCGCTAGTATAAGTTGCTTCAAAACTAGCGAGGGTCTCTGATTTTGAGTTGAAGTCCAGAGACTACCGCGAGTTTCACTGCTAGTTTCACCGCTAGTTTACTAGCAGTAAAACTAGGCTGAGATTTTTTTTGGCCAGGCAACAATCAGGAGGCTAGGCCATACCCTTTTTTTCACTTCATCACCCTTTGGCCATACTTTTTCCCTTCCTTTTGTCCTTCTTCTAATTTATATATAGAAAGGACACTTTGCTCTTTCTATCACTTGTCCAATTTGCTTCCTCCAACACTCAAGACCTCTCCTTTTAGTTTCTCTCAAGAGCTTATTTACCATTTTTGGTATGTGTGTAGAGGTTGGTGTTCTTGGTGTTCTTGATAGTTGAAGATTTTGGTTGATCTTGGATCTAAGGATCATTGTACAAGCACTTGTGATCTCTTTTGTGGTAATATAATACTTGCTCTTTCTATTTGGTGGATGTACACTATCACATCAATAGTGTAACCACGTTAAATCCTTGTGTTCTTGCTTGTGATGTTGTTATATGCTTTGATCCTAGTATATTTTGGTTGTCATTTACATAGTGGGTGTTTAATCTTCTTCGAAGCATGTTATGCAAGATTTAGATTATTGTTATCCACAGTGTTGCTTGGGTTTATTGTGCATTTGGAATTCTACAAGTATTTGGGACCTCAGAAATTACTTCGTTATTAAGTTTGATCGCACTTTATCCCTTACAATTCGAATTTAGCTCGAAAAAATAACAGTGCTGGAGCTCAAATAACTTTTTCAAAGTAGGGGTCTAGCTCGAACTCAATTTTTTTTGAATTTTCAAACTCGAGCTCGATGCTCATCTAAGGGCTCGAATTTGCAATTGATTAACTCGCTTATTGGTTTAAACTCGATAATATTTATATTTTTATTTTATGATTTATGAATATATGATATGAGCATTATTGGCTCGAAAAAGTGTATAATGATTGGCTCGGCTCGGAAAATTTAATCAAGTATCAAACATGCCAAGTCGAACATTGTTGTTATGAAACTTGGCTCGTTACTATAAACGAGCTTTATTTTGTATGGGAGATTGACTCGAGCTCGAAAATTATCAAGCTCAAGAAGCTTGTTAAAGGTATTACAAAATTAGTCACCAATTCTATACTACTTTTATAAGTAGTTTAGTAGTAATTAAAATACCTATTTAACTATTTTACCATAAATGATGTTATGATTTCAAGATTGAATGATATGATATTAATTAGATGAATGTAAAATTGTTTGATATGTGTTCCAAATTTGAATCTAATTCAAAGCATATTAATTTGTTAAATGAATTCATTTAAGAGATAACATTAGATTCAAAGAATTATGCATCTTTAACCAAATTAAATATATTAAAAATAAAACAAGAAACATATTGAATCACATAAGGATAAGTAGACTATATTGAAGTTCATGTGCGAAAATATGGATGATAAGAAAGTCGTTACCTGCCCTTTGCAGTTTCTCCTTTTAAATCAGCAACTTGTGTAAGTGCTTTATTCCATAGATCTATTTTTTGAGCCCACTGACTTCTTTTATCTGCATTTGTCTCTGTCTCCATCCTCTTTTTATGCTTTGCCATTGCTTCTTCAAAGCTATTTTGTTGCTTCCTGACATCAGTGGGCTCGACGTGATAAAAGATGGGGATAAGAATATAGCCTGGCTTCCTAAGTTGTTCAAGAATCAATACTAATTCGTCAAGACACCAGGTCGACGAAGCATAATTTTGAGACAACACAATAATAGAAGCTCGGGATGCTTTGATTGCACTCTCCAATTCCGGTTTCAAAGATAGCCCAGTTTCAATCTCTTCATCGTCCAAAAAGGTATTGATGTTAGTATTCAGAAGCGTTTTATAGAGGTGATCAGTGAAATTATTACGAGTGTCTAAACCTCTAAAACTTAAAAAAAACATCATATCTAGGAACAAGAGTTGATGAAGAAGATGAAGGTGAAGATATTTCAGAGATAACAACCATAATTTGTATGGGAAGGTAGGAATGATTGGAGAGGAGTAGGATTTATGATTATATGATGAAAAATGGTTAAAGAAGTGTATATATAATGGAAGCCCAAGTCAAAGTCAACAAGGAAATTGTCTGGAAATTTACAAAAACATATTTATTCCATAAAATTTAGAGTAGACTAAAAATTTAGTCTTTGGTTTGTGAAAACTTTATCTTTTTTTTTTCTACAGTTTTAAAATTACATGATGACCATTGATCCATTGTGCTATGTAAAAACCATCGTATTTGATGCCTCTAACTGCCATTAACACTTGGCTGTTAACGGAAAGGCATTTTAGTCTCTCTCTTTTTCACTTTTGGTTTTTGTCTCATTTTCTATTAAAAAATTATAAACTATTCTATTAGATTCATGCCACCTGTCTTAACCATTTTTTCTGAAACCCATAAAACCTCAGTTCGTAGTCTCTGACGAACCTCTAGTCATTTTTATTGGTGAACCTCCGGTCACTCTCAAAACCCAATTCCAAACTTTAAACCAAAACCAAAATCTAAACCCCAGAATCAAAATCCAAACTAAAACAGAAACCAAAATCACAATCTATACCAAAACGAAAACGAATACCAACTCAAATCAACAACAGAAGGGTTGGATTTATAATTATATGATGAATAATGATTCCAACAAGTTGTGTATTTCTTGTAGCCCAAGTCAAAGTCGACAAGGAAGTTGTTGGAAATTTACAAAAAAATATTTATCATTTTTTGTAGGTGTGAATTACATCGTTGGTTCTTGTTAGGTTGTTTTTCTACGTGGTTAATAAAATTTAGAGTAAACTACAAATTTAGTCCATGTGGTTTGTCAAAATTTATCTTTTCGCTCATACAGTTTCAAAATTAGAAGATGACCATTGTGGTTTGCAAAAACGATCAGATTCAGTCTCTGCCTCTAACTACCGTTAACACTTAGCAGTTAACAGAAAAGCGTTTTAGTCTCTTTTTCTATGTCTCATTTCTATTAAAAGTAAAAAATATTTTATAAACTAATCCACTAGATTCATGCCACCTGTCTAATTAGACATTTCTTTGGATACCCATGAACCTCTTTCCGTAGGTGAACCTCTGGCCATCTTCTCCGGCGAACCTCCATTCATCTCACAAAACCCAAATCCAAACTTTCACTACGAAACAAGTGACAAAAATACTTAAAAGAATCAGCTGAAGAGACAAAAATGCCCCTCACTTTAGAAGCATATGAGGGGTTAAGAGTGCATTAAACAGAGTTAGGTTCAAGAATCCAATATTTAACAAAATTGAAACCATAATGATGATGTCTGTAATTAATTCATTTAGGGACCAATTCATAACTTTGATATAACATACTAAATATGTAATTTACTCTTAATAAAATATAATTTTTTTAAAGAATAAGTTGTTCCATCAATTATTGTGACATAAAAGTCATGTACGGTGTGCCCGTGTAGGTCTACCAAATGGATATATATATAATACCAACATGGAACAAATATTTCGTTTTGGTCAATTAAAAAGTTATTGTTTATTGCCGTCCTAGGGAATTGTTTTATTATAGTTGATAATGTCACATTTATTGATTCTTATGCAGACAAGAAACATCATGATATTTTTGCATATGTGTTGCTAATTGGTGAACTCAATACGAAAAATATATATCGGTATTGGTATCAAATTAAATATTATAAATTTTTGTTTTCAGATATAATTTGTTCGATTCAAAATTATATTATATAATAAACCATTTTAGATTAAAAATAACAACATAAGTAATTTTAGTTTTAGGGGCTGTTTGTTTGCCTCTTAATGGCTACATTAAGAGGGTGCCTCTTAATCGGTAAGAGGTATAGGCTGTTTGGCAAAAAAAAATAGCCTCTTAATGGTGACAATTACCTCTTAACGATTGAGCATCTAAGGGGTTGCCTAATGGTTCAGAGTCTCATTTTTCCAGGATTACCCTTCCATCATCTTGTCATCGTTCCTCCTCCAGAACATGGAGTATTAACCCAAAAGACATGCCCAATCCATTTCCACCAAAAAATGGCATCTTCCTCCTCAATCCATTTCCCATGACCCAAAAGACATGCCCTCAATCCACCAGAACATGTAACAGTAGGAATGAATGTTAAGCTTCAAACCTGATGAACGGCGTCGGCACCTGCTGAAGGAAAGCAACGCCTGCCGGAAGAGAATGTCGATCGAAGCTGGCGACGGAGAGGGAAGGCAGAAGCGGAAGGCCTGAGTGGCGGCTAAGGCTGGCGACGGAGAGGGAAGGCAGAACCAGGTAACCCCTTCAACTCCGACGACTAGTAACCCCTTCAACTCCGACGACGACTGGCGACGGAGAGGGAAGGCAGAACCAGGCCTTAGTGATGGAGTTCTTTTTAATAAAGATAATGATGGAGTATTTTGTCATATCAATAGGCCTCAATGATTATCCTCTATTAGAATGAGTTTATCAATTGATGTCTAGTTAATCTTATGGAGTTAAAAAAAACTTTAAGAAACTGTATTTGTGAAGCGATTACTTTGTAAACTTGAAATTTAAAAGATTATGAATTACTAAGGAGTACGCAATAGGTAATAAGTGGTTCTTACAACCTTGATCGAAAGTTTTATAATATAATAAGACATAGATAAATTTCAAATAAAAAATCTAACCAACGTTATGTTGCATTTCTTGTGGTTACTAAGGGGCCGTTTACCAAACGGGTACCCGGATAAACGTTTACCAAGTCATATTACCTTAAGAATAAATATGGTAAGGATCAAGAGCCTTACCGGTAAGAGCAAAACAAGGACTAAGGAGCCGTTTACCAAACACTTACAGGTAAGTGCTTACCGGTAATATTTAACACTATAATTTACTTACCGGGTAGGATTTTAATCCACCAAAACGACATCGTATGCAACAATTTACTCGGTAAGCGCTTAACTTGGTAAGAGTCATCGCCCTCACTTACCGGGTAAGACTCTTGGTCCTTGTCTCGCTCTTTCCGGATAAGATTCTCGGTCCTTACCATATTCATCCGGTAAGGTAATGTTACTTGGTAAACGCTTACCCGGGTAAGCGTTTGATAAACAGCCCCTAAGAGTCTTACCCGGTAAGTGAGAACGACGACTCTTACCACAGTAAGCATTTGCCGGGTAAATTGTTGCATACGATGCCATTTTAGTGGACTAAAATCTCACCCGGTAAGTAAATGATAATGTTAAATTTTACCGGTAAGCACTTACCGAATAAGTGTTTGATAAACGGCCCTGGTTTGACAAGAGAACATCTTATAATTCCATGATGCGTTCTTTGAGAGGAGAGATGCATTTACATTGAAGCTCATGACTCTTTATGGTGCCTGCTACTAATATTACTACTGGAATATTTTATTTGCATCCAACCCAAAGTTTGCCTATGCAGATGGAAACCTTGGACTTTTTATGGTGCCTACTAATATTACTCCGAGATTTTATTGAAATCCTAAAGCATAGGATTTTAAAATCCTTTGGGTTGCTTAGTATTTCATGGGATTTCGTACGATTGTATGTCATCATGTTTTAAAAATGTTAAAAACAATTGTTTTGGAATACTCAAATTATGAAAATGTAATTTAATTATTTTTATAATTATTTATATTTTTTTTATAAATATTGGAATCCAATTCCATTCCAAATCCTACAAATCACACACACCAAAGATTCCAAATCCAAATCCCTCTACAAAATCCAAATCCCTCAAAAGTATTCCATCAAAGTAAATGCCCCCTTAAAGTACCCTTACGTAGTGTTGGGTTGGTCGGAATCTGACGGAATTTGAAGAAATTGGAATAGTCAATTCCATTGACCAAATCCATTTATGCGTTTGGTTCATTCTTTTAGTTTTGGTCAGGAATTCGAATTCTAAATATGGAAAAACGTAAATTCCTTAGGTTCTAGAAAGGAATTCCAATTCCTTCATCCCATTTTAGAAAACATATTATGCTCTTATATAACTCCATTATATTCCATCTCACCACGAGGGTTGTCAACACTGTTGTTACCATTGATGCCTTCACCCCCACCCCCACCATCTCCTTCACCCACCTTCGTTGTAACCCACACCACTGCTATCACCAACGTCACCACAATCATTACCACAACCACTGCTACCGTTACACCATCACCACTACCATCTCCCATCCACCACCATTATTATGTTCAACAAACCAAACAAACATATTCAAATTGTTTTGAGAAATTCCATTCCAGTTCCTGCCAACCTAACGCATGGTCACACCTGATTAAATTTCATTCCAATTCCTTCAAACCCTAATTACTTTGATAGATCCCATTATGTGAACCAAATACCCCCTTACAAGAACGAAAGTCAATATAAGATTAACATTGGTTTAAGCAAGTTTTTAAGTAGATGATGACGATGACTTAAATGAAAATTAGGAATGTGTAGAATTTAAGGTGTTGTTTGGTTCATGGAATCCATTGGATTTCAAAAGAATTGGAATTACCAATTCCTTTCACCAAATTCTAGTTCATATATTTGGTTCACATCTTGAAATGAATGGAATTGTTAAATTCCTTTGAATCCGTGGTTGAGGGATTTGATCATTCCTTCGCATAAGTCAAGGAATTGATTTCCATWTATTGGAAAATGTAAAGGATTCAATTCGTATCCAATTTAACCAACACCACCACCCTCCCGCCACAGCCACCGCCACCCGTTGCCACCACTTCTGGCGGTGTTGACACAAGATTTATTAGAAAGGAAAGTTGGAGGTCTTGAAAACCAACTTGGAAATGGAAGTTCTTTTTAATTAAGTTGGAATAAAACAGAGTACATGAACGTCATATAAAGCAAAATAAAAACAGACGAAAGGTTATGGTAATTTAGGCATGTATGTAGGAGGCATATGGCACCCTAAGGAGGGTAATGAGTATGACAGTAGAAGGGGTGAGAAGGAGGTGCAAGCTAAGAAGGATGTGGGATGAGCAGTAGAGAAGATGTTTTTGAGAACATGACCTCCGATAGGAGCTCTTGGAGAAGTAGGAGAAGGGTAACAGACGACAGGTAAGGAGGGCAAGTTGTAGGGAATTGAATAAAATACATGAACGTGGGAGGTAAAATAAAAAACAAGTAGAAGGTTGTGGTGGTTTAGGCGTGTACGTAGGAGATAGATTATGGCACCTGTGAGAAGGGTAAAGAGTTTGACGGCCGAGGGGGTGAGAAAAAGGTGTAGGCTAAGAAGGACATGGAATGATAGTTGAGGATGAACATGAGCCTTAGATATTTGAGAGGATATGAACTTCTAAAGGTAGGGATTTGTAGGTGGGGCGAGGGGAGAGTAGTTGAGAGTAGTTAGAGGGTGAGATGGGGACTAGGGTGCCGAGGTGGCAGTTAGGTTGTCAGGGTCTTATGGCGGTTGGAGGGTTGTTTTACTTTTCTTACCTTACATGTATGCTATTGTTTCTAATCTATGCGTGTGACCTATTTGTTGTACATTAGTCCCCAATTTTCGTCATGTAAATTGTAGTTATCAATACTGTTTTTGTGCTCCCTCTCCCCCTTTTTGTTTGTGTAACCTATTTCCCTTTCGTCTACCGTGTTACATTGTCTAGCTTCTTGTACACACGCTCACACATATGTCTCACTTTCTTGGTATATCTATTTGTTCTGCAAGCCAGGAGTATGTTTCACGAAAATAACCGCTCTACTCCTTAGGATAGAGGTAAGGTTTGTGTACAACTTACCCTCCCTAGACCGTACATACCTCTTCGTGGGATTTACTATGTCATTCGGTTTGGTTTTAGAATAGAGTTACAAGAATGAACTTGTACCTTGTAGCAGTGTGGTTGGGATGTGAAAGAAGCAGATAAGCATATTAGCCCAAGYAGTGGTTGGGAAAGACATGTAGTGTTGTTTGGTTTGAAAGATGGAGAGGTTGACAATTAAGGATATTCATCATATATAGGATATAAGAGCAAAGTGAATAAGTATCATTAAAAAGATGTATTGAGGACAACTCTCCATATCATAGGAAGGGGCATATTATTATTACTATTAAAGCCCAAACTACTAAAAACCAATTAAATAATAGGATAATATATATCGAGAGGCGTGCCGGCAAAGGTCCGATTCCAGGGGAGGACAGGTTGTCTTTTCCGGTGCTTGCTTATGAGGTATGGCAAGTAGGGCTCACAAAATGTGGACCACGGGGCCATGAGGTCCTCGCCATTAAACCTTTTTTTAATATATATCGAGAGGAGCTACTCTTAGATACTGAGTACATAGATTATACTGATGTAATTTTGACTAAAAGTCCAAATGATTAGGAGTAGCAACCCCGGTAGGCAGTAATCACCAACCCCATAGGCTTACACCATCAACCAAAAACCTAACTGCTAGAATTCTATGCTACTAATAACTAATTAGGCCTTTCAATTTCATTCCCTATCAACAACACAACACTATGTTAATCCATCAGTAGCACAACAGTATGTTATCCTATTTTCCATGCCTGTGACAATTAGTTAACCAAAGAATCACAAAGTTAATAGAACTGTAAATAGACATGACCAGATAGGCACTTATTCAAAAAATAATCGAGACAGAGATGTACCTGTTCAAATTGGTTATTTTAAGGAGGGAAAAGGCGTAAGGGAACAACACCCAGATTGGTCAGGGTTGGCTTCGACAAACGGATGATGGTCAAACATGGTGATTCGGGTGATAGTTGGGGAGTACCGGCAGAGGAAGTGAGCGACAGAGGAGCGGGTACCAATGATGCAGACATGAGCGGTGGTTTGAGGAAGAAGATGAAGAGCGATGGTGGTGCAATGCAATCCCCCCGTCGACAATGGAGGATCCGCAGGGGTTTAATTGGTTCAATTCCCAGCAATTACATTTTATTTCTTCTTTTATATGTTTAAATAATTCATCCTACTCGTTTTTTTGCAAAATTTCCATCTTGGATTTAGATAATTATAAGATAAATTTGGATTTTAATGTTCAATTTGTTTGTCTCAATCAATGTTATAATACAATTTTATGTGATTTTAAGAAAACGGTAATGTTTTATTTTTAAATAAAAATATAAATATAAAAATATATATTATAAAAAATACAAAAATATTTATATTAGTTCCAAACTAAGTATTTAAAATTTTCTCCTTTTTTGTGTATTTCTTTAATTCATTTTTTTTTAATTTTTGGTTTAATAATATAACTTTAAAATCATTTAAAAGAAAATTGAACCTGTTGTGGACTTCTATAAGGGATTTGTTCTTGTGACACATAACAGTTCATACTGTCTAATTAGACTGATCTTTTGCTCTGTTTTATTTCATAATTTCCATCATACAAAACCATAAGGATGTTCCACATATCTCTTGCAGTGGTAATTTCATGATAGAGTGATAACCATCATCTGAAAGTGACCTCACGTCATGGCCAAAGTTGCATGAATCACATGTGATTTTAGTGTAACATCATATCACATGTAATTCAACCGTTTTCTTATTCTTTTATTTGGTTGATTGTTCTCGTACGAACCTGCTATGAATTTCTATATATGTGTGGGTGTTCCTATTTATGTTATGTTGCAACTCCTTCAACATAGAGAAGGCTACAAATATTGGATAAATTATCATCTTTAAGCGATAAACATAATAATGAGTTGGGTAAAGAAATTGTAAAGGGCTTCGTATCTCTTGGTATAGCCTCCACAATGGCAGAGAGGTTTGTGAGTCTATGCCAGTGTCGTTAGCCTTGAAAATTTATGGAAAATCCATATCCCTCATCTTGATTGGAAATTCAACGAGATTACAACCATCTAATAATAACGTTTTGACCTTCTTTAACTTAACCATAGTCCTCGGAAGCTTTTTAAGCATCTTGCAATAACTCGATCATTAAGAACAAGTTCGCCTCTAGTTTGGTAACGCCACCAAGACTACGAAGATGTTTATAGCAAAACATAGATTAAGAATCTTCAATTATCTAAGCAAACCTTGTGTTTTGAGCATGATCCAGTTGATTATTGAAAGGAGGCATGGTTAAATAATTAGTGAATTGCATTAATCCAACTTGGAAGTTTAAAAAAAAATTGTTCTTCAAATGTCTTGCCTTTTGCTTCTTACCAGATCGTTGCGGGTTAGTATACGACATGTCAAAGAGTCGAAATTACTATAAGACATGTTAAGAGCAATTGGATTCTCCAATGGTAAGTCTGAAGGCAGCGGCGGATCCAAGGTTTTTGTTCAGTGGGGTCACCTATAAGGTAGACTAAAGGCTCACAAAATCGTCCGATGTGTTTTAATCTAATTACAACATTTTGAGGGATTTTTAAAGTTTTTTGGTTGATTTCGAGGGATTTTTTAGTGTTTTTGTCGATTTCGAATAACATTTTTGGTTTTTTTGATTGATTTCAATAGATGTTTTTGGTTAGAGTAACGGTTTCGATTGATGTTGGGGGCCCGTGAAAAAATCTAATAGGGGGAAGTGAAAGGTTAATCATGTAAAACCTAAATTTTAACCTAAGGATTTTTTTTGAGTTTTTGACTCCCCCAGTCCCCCTTTTTGATATTGCATCCGCCCCGTCTGAAGGTATAGACTTTAAAGGGAACCCATGTACACAAAACCATCTTAATTTTTGAGGAAAATTCTTATAAGATCCATTGAGTTGCAAATAATTAAGTTGTAGTAGCATAAGATTTGTTAGGATTGGAGATTGAAGATGATACGTGGAGAGGATACACAATTGAATTGTGGAAGGTACACTTTTCAAATACAATAGTTCGACCCTTATTGTCTTGGGTTACACGAATTTCTTATTGGGACAATCCAATTGAAAACTTTGACCCTAAAGGCTGTAAGATCAAGGCCATATATACACCCAGATTCTCGTTTACATATTTATATGAGAGATCGACGATTATGGGTGGTTCAAAAGTAACTGAACGACAATTTTATAATCGTTAACAAATAAGATTTAGGAGCAACTGCAACTGTCCCAGAGTCAGAAGCAAGGTTATAGGATTACAGAGCTTTGGTCCTTAAGATTAGAGGCTCTGATCATACGGATCAAAGGCACTCAAGGTCCAGAGACTAAAAGATTAGAGGCTCTAATCCTCAACACATATAATACTTCAACAAAGAATCAAAGCTCTGAGCATAAGGCTCAGAGGCTCTAATTACACCGTCTCTGATCAACACTTAGTTTGGGAACAATTTCATGAAAGTTTTTAACCTTTCGAAATTTGTTTAGATAATCCCAAAACTAAAATTCTTTAAGCTCGACTCTCTTAAAATCCGTAAACCAAGGGCTTTAGTTCCTAAATTAAGTTACTCTTCCTAAAGTTCAAACATGAAATAATAAAATATGAATATATTTAAGAATATGAATTATTATGTGATATATATAAAAGTCATGTCTGGTGTGCATCTACCAAATGCGATGCATAAATAAATAAACTTCAAACTTCCGATATTAAGATTTTCAACAAAATTCTCTTGGAGACTTTTGACACAACAAAAGGGGGGTATCTTGAGCTTGAAAGAGGTGACGGTGCTTACATATCCCCTGCAGACATCAAGACAGTCAAATTATGAACRAGGTTTAGTAGCGTAAATGTACTCTGTTTTGTAAGCATTTAAACCTTGAATATGGAACCAGCAGACCTCTCTTTGCAATTTTTTTAAACTTGGATATTGCATCCGCCTGTAAGAACTACACATAAAGGATTGAATAATCCTGCAAAAAATATGTGCCTACAGAAAATCAAACATAAGACATTTCATACCAGACATATAGAACCATATCACACTTACTTTACAAGATCCTGAGACCAAAAAGTTTGATAAAAAGATGATACTGAGTGGGTGGTGCGACGAAGGAGAATAGAAGACAAGGTGAGAAGCGTAGAAAATGATCTGGACCCTTGATCACTTTTAGTGTCACCCCAACCCCATGAATTCTGCTTCTTGCAGGAATTGATTTAGTGCATCTCTTTGATCTTCAATTACGATTGATCCAAGGGTGGAGATTCCTTCTTCCCCTTCTCACTATAACTTTCATTCTCACCAGGGACCCAACCCTGGGTGGTGTATGGTTTTTATTTTATGTATGTTGATGAGAGAATATAATTGAAGGGGTTCTGGAAATAGAAAAAAAAAGTACCTTAATTAGGTTAGATGCATCACCCCACCAACTATGTTGACTTGCTTTGAGAGAAAGCTCTAAACAGAGGACGCTTTTCTGATGRAAAAAAGGAAGAYAAAAAGAAGTAATTAATGCATGAGTTATTATTAATTTACAACCACTTCCACCAAGTAATAGCTTAGCTGTTGTTGCAGGAAGAAACTTGTTTTAACAACTTAATGATGTTGCCTCTGCTTGTGGAAAATCTCCAAGTATTGGGATTGTGTTGGTATCCACTATGAGAAACATGATAACAGATATTTAACATATATTTATATGCCACATACCTACATAATTGTTGATGTAGTTTGAACCAAAAATGTGCCACCTGTTTAGGTCATATACTCCGGGGGTAGTAGTTTGAAAAGGAGAGAGATCCCCACCAATAATATGATTCCATGACTTGTAATAAACCAACACGTCTTCTTCTTCTTCCATTTTCTTCTTCCCATCATCATACACAAGACTAATCCCGCACTCCAAAACATCCAATTCCTTATATATATATTCATCGGCTTGCCTTGCTGTCACCGTGGCAGTAACTTCATCACCATCTTCCATCTCACTCTTCCCAAACATCCAATGGCTTAAATATACAATTATACCCTCTCCAGTGGACTCAAAGAACCCAAAACAACTGTATATCCATGTGCGGTTCTTTGTTATGTTACTAATTCTGATTTTACCGACTACATGAASAAACCCCTTTATAGCCGTAAACACAATGCAGAAATTCAATCCTTTAAGGTTGTKAGGAGATGATGGGATGGTAAATGATATTGATGACCCCTCCCTTCTATCACTTATCCAATCTGGCATCTCTTTCCCCTCATACCTTGTGCTAAATATCCCAAATTCATATTGCATCTGCCAAGTACAAGATTAATCATCATCAATTGTTCTATGTACACAKTAATCACACAAASAAGAATAGTTGATGTGAGCAAACCTSGACTTTGGRTTCTGTCAGCTSATTTTTGGTGAAGTCTAAATTAGTCCACCCCAGACTATGTAATACCTCTTCCTCGACATCTGCCATATCTTCCACTTTAAACATGCCTTCAATTAAAGACCTGCAACCTGTCCACGTACTTAACATGA
Source organism: Cynara cardunculus var. scolymus (assembly GCF_001531365.2). Taxonomy (NCBI): domain Eukaryota; kingdom Viridiplantae; phylum Streptophyta; class Magnoliopsida; order Asterales; family Asteraceae; genus Cynara; species Cynara cardunculus. Next base: position 48,922 of record NW_020201692.1, read on the forward strand.
TTGGGGACATTTCTCGATCAAATACAACTTTGCTCAAATAGCTGACACCCATTATCAAGTGTCTTAGTGTAAGTGGAGGATGCTCCAATATGGTCAATCTCTTACAATGGTCAATACTAAGTTTCTCAAGTCTGGGAAGGCCTCTCACACAATTAGGCATTGAAACAATATTATTTCCATCTAAATATAGCTCCTTCAGCATGGATAGGTTACTGAAGTCCATTGGAAAGGATTCGTTGGACAAACCATTATTTTTAAGTGACAAGCATTCTAATGACCTCAACAAAAAGATCAAAGAGGATCCCAAATCTCTGGGTATAATCTCCACAATGGTAGAGGAAGAGGTTTGAGAGTTTATGGCAAGGTTGTTAGCCATGACCATTTCTGGTAATTCCGTATCCCTCATCTTGATCGGATTTTCACTAAGATTACAACCATCTAGTTTTAGTATTTTCAMCTTCTTTAGCATGCCTATAGTTCTTAAAATCTTTCCAACCTCATTGCAATAACTCAGATCAATGAGCTCAAGGTGATCACATTGCCAAATTGATTCACAAACCTCAATCAAACCTATGCAATTTGAAAGTAATAACTTCTCAAGTGCAGGGAGTTCGATAAAGCCACAGAGACTATGAAGCTGTTTACAGAAACTTAGATTAAGAATCTTCAATGATCTAAGCAACCGTTTGTTGTCTTTTGAGCACGAGCCAGTTAGCTGTTAAAATAGARATAAGGTAAAATAMYTAGTRAATTGTWTTAACCCAACATAGAAGAATAATATAAATTAAAGCAGATGCTTACCTTTTGCGACTTCCCAGGTCGTTGCGAGTTGCCATACGACATGTCCAGAGATTTGAAGCTGCTATAAGACATGTCAAGGGCAACTAGATTCTCCAATTGCAAGTTTGGAGGTATATACTCTAAAGGGAACCCATGCATACACAACCATCTTAATTTTTTAGGGAAGTTCTCATAAGATCCACCGAGTCGCACATAATTGAGTTGTAGTAGCATTAAGTTATCCATCTTTCTCAATGCATCTGTTTTCAACTCAACCGAGTCATACATGTTCTCTTTCTCAAGCATTTCCATGTCTAGAACAAGGCCTTTAAGCTTTCTTGTACCCTAAGAAGTAACAGAAATGTCAAATTACTTATTAACCTTATGTTAGTGTAAACAAATATTGTGTGTTACTTAAAMATTTGCACAATTATGACAAGTATAAATGGCCTCTTACTCTGTTTTGTTCCAATACATTGAATGACTCTTCATGACACCACAATCGACTACGCTTCTCTGGCATGTCAGGTGATTCTTGGCGTACTATATCTCTTCCCATCTCTTGAACCAATTGATGCATCATCAACTTGTTATTACTATCAATCGAAAGMAGGCATCTATCAACGAGATTCTTGATCCCAAGTACTGTGCGGATCTTACATGCCTTCAATATTGTTTCAGTTGATTCTCTATCTTTCCCAGCAAAAAAACAAGCAATGTGCTTAAACAATTCCTTGTCATCTGTAGATGGTAAAGAGTCGAAGCTCATTTGCAAGACCTTCTTAATACGAGAATCAGGTTCTTCCTTTAGCCTTTCTAGGCAATCCTCCCATTCAGCTATATTTCCATTACGTAGAGACCTGCCCAAAACTGAAAGAGCCAACGGATGTCCTTTACAATATTTCATAAGCTCTTTTGAAACCTCTTTGTAACCTTCCTTCGGACTGCTGCACTTGAAGGCATGAAGACATAAAAGCTCCAGTGACCGAGTCTTATGTAAGGCTTCGAGTAAGTGCTTTGTATGCTTGGGTTGAACTTTAAGGTTGAATAGCTCACACTTTTCTGTCAACGACGCGTCCTTGGTCGTTATTATGATTTTGCATCCCAGATGAAAACCTTTGTTTCCAAGTAATGCATCCAATTGACTGAAACTATCAACATCATCAAGAACTAGGAACACCTTTTTATTTGCTAGTGTATTCTCAATTTGAGAGGTGTATATAGAAACATCATGGACTTGAATTGAACTTTTATTTGAAACGTCACCACAAATTTGTTTTTGTAAATCAAGCAATCCAGTCAATTTTTCAGCACATCTCCTACTGATATCTTCTACAAAGCTGCTTCTTTGGAATTCACGACAATGCAAGCAAAAAATATATTTGGCCAAAGATGTCTTCCCAATCCCACCCATGCCTATAATTGTGAGAATTTCAGCACAAGTACAGGATCCATCTTTCAACCAATAAGTAATGAATTTGATGTGGCGGTCCATGCCGATAAGAAATGGTAGAGTTACTTTTAAAGGTACACCTAACCTACGATGAATTTCAGTAACAATTTCTTGAATGAACTCCGTCTCTTTCCTGAAATTTGAAACATCAATGTGAAAACCAAACATATCAGATTCATCACATTTTGCTACTATATTTCAATTATGTTTTTTTTTTTTTGCCAATTTATGTGATGTTAGAAAGTTGTACACTCTCTTTTGGTCATTAATGAAAATATCGAGTTTCTCTCTCATACTTCTAATATTTATTACTTGAAGTAGATGTAGTTTAGTAGCGACTAAAATACCCATTTATATATATATATACAGTTATACACACACACAAGTATGTTATTTTGCTACCTACAGTATCTTACCAAGCTTTCTTAGAACAAGAAGCACATTTTCTTATTGATTTACTTTGATGATAAAATTCTTCCTACATGTGTGTGTGTGTGGGTGTTTCATAGGTGCAAAGAAAATTGAAAAAACGAAAATGATTATATAAATCTTGAGAGAGGGAGCAATAATTAACACATAGATGGTAATTAATTAATTAAGAAATATGAGGAAATAATCATTTCAATATTAAATCTCCTTATTATATATGTATCCTAAGGGCACATAATAGAAAAACCTTTCAAACATATTGAAAATAGACAAGAGATGTAT
>NW_020201693.1:0-4816 GCF_001531365.2 Cynara cardunculus var. scolymus
GACTCTGCTGCTGCCTTATTCTCAAAAGACAAATCTCTAGAGCCTAAGGGGAAAGGCAAGGGTAAAGCAGTAGAGGAGTCGCCACAGAAGGGGTCAAGCTCTGAATCGCCAGAGGAGATCAATGAAGAAGAGTATGATGACTCGGATCTTGTTCGAGCTCTAAAGGCGTCTTTGGCAGAGGCACGGGCGAGAAAGGGTAGAGTCCCCATCCCCAGAGTTGGAGAAGGTTCTTCTTCCAAACTCACGAAGATACCAGAAGAAACGTCCACGAGTACGTTTGACACTCTGGTCGGAACTGTCAAGCCTATCCTACCAGAGGGGTCTACCTTGAGGTAATGCGCGCTCAAGTCAAGTTCTACAGCCAAAAAAAATTTCGACATCGCGATGAGGTTGGCCCAGCCAGAGCTAAAAATTTATCCTCTACAGAACAGACCAAGTTGGCTGCTTAGATTTCATCCCAACACCATTGTCCACAATCCCATCTTTGGGTTTGTATTCCTGGACAAGGATGAGATTCTAAGGTTCTTCGATCCCAAAGAGATGCACAAATATTCAACAGAGTCTCTTGAGTGGGTGTTCAACCTAGTGGTGACAGAGGTGCAGAGAGGGCATTTAATGGCGGATGAAGTGATCAACCTTCTGGAAACGATCAAGGTTCAAGTCTCCTTCAGACAATGGATATTCAAAGTCTACAGAACCATCAAGTCTGATCTGTAATTTGCCGTAGATGACTATCCAGACTCTGCTTTGGATTAATCTCTTGTAATAGTATAGGCCTGCTCAATATTTTAAATTCGTTCATTTATGTAATTCTTTTTCAGAGGATGAGTTTAATCTCCTCTTGTATTCTTTCATTAGTCAATTTCTTGCACCCTTTTGTCCAAATTTACTTTTTCATACTTATGGGGAGATTGTTAGCTTTATTATTCATCTCTTCTAAAAGTATAGAAAAATAATTCTGCAAGTCTTGACAGAAGGATATCTTCCACAGAAGACAACAGAGGACTAACGACACACGCCTTATATTCGAGCAAGTAAAGTGTGACAGAACCTCTGATGTCTCTCATAGAGGTTTTGGAAAATGGTCCTCTGTCAATAAGATCATGCAAGTTAATTACTGCAGAGCCTCTGAGATGGCTCACAGAGGATTTGCGGATTTCGTCTTCTGTGAAGATCCACTTCCAACTATTTTTCAAAGGTTGTTAGCTGCATGTGCTTCTCACATGACTAGGACTTAATCGACTTTATTTGGACGTCTTAGATGATTTCACGCGTCAAGATCTTGTMAGTAAGGTCGTTAGGAACTAGTATAAATAGCGGGTAAGGCCTTTGTAATCAGTGTGCTTCCGTATTGTAATCGTCAATTTACAATTGAATGAATTGAAAAACCTTTGAAGCTATTCTCCTGTGTTCATCTTCTTCATCATCTTAACTGTGTGTTCTTGGTTTAATTACTCTGTTCTGTTCTTATAATTATTTTCGCTGAACTTTAATCGTCTTAGAGTTCATTCAGAGTAACAGATCAATATCAAAGCTGAATTTACAGGTCCAACACACTCCTACTCTTATTTTAGAAAAACAAGTGGTTCAGTTGGAAAAGATGTTAACTGAAGAAAGACTTTCATTTAATAAACAAAAAGAAGAATTTTTAGATAAAATTGAACATTTACAAAATTCTACAATAAAAACGGAACATGTTGAGTCTGAGTATTTTTCGTGTGATAAATCTTTGAGTGAAGCCACTGACTCAGAAAAAATAAATGTTGTTAATGAAGAAATTAATTTTTCTAATATCTTAAATTCAGATGTTTGCTTAGATAATGAGATTGATAAGTTTGATTTTTCAAATAATTTACCCAGTCATGAAAATTTCATTGYTAAAAATAATATGACTGAGGATTCTGATTTAGCTTCAGATTTTGAAAAGAATTTTAATCAAAAACCTGTTTTCGAGGATGTTTATTATAAAAAGAATAAAACCAAAAAGAATTCAAGGAAACAGAAGAARCTTACCAAGAAAAATAAAGTTCGACATTCAAGTAAATCTGATAATTTTCTTTTTTTTCAGATAATGTGTTGAAGTTTAAGACTTATTGGAGAGTAAAAGAAGAAGACAAATCATCTACTCAACTGAAGAAAAATAATTTTACTAAATCTGTATTAAATTATTCGACATTGAATAGTTCTGTAATAAGATATTCAGTTGATGAATTATTTGATATTGGAAATAGTAAAAATAGTTGTTCTTCGTGTAGAGTAAATGAATTACTTAAGTTTTTTACTTATTTTAGACCATATCATTTCATGCATTCTGTGATATCTTCTGTATCTAAAAATCTGAAGTTTAAAGAAAGTTGGTTCGGTACGTATAGTATACAGCCAATGAAATTTGTGATTATAGGTCCAAAACTAAAATGGGTACCAAAACCCAATTGAATCGTTTTTGCAGGTTAATCGGCATGGGTGGTTCTTAGACTCCGGACGTTCTAAGCACATGACTGGTAGAAAATAGTTATTATCGAACTTTGTTGAATCTTTTGGAGGTACGGTACGCCTATCCTTGGATATGGTGACGTAATTTCTGGGAATTTAACTATTAAGAAAATGTTGTTTGTCGAAGGACTTGGACATAATTTGTTTAGCATAGGTCAATTTTGTGATAAAAATCTAGAAGTCTGTTTTAAAGCTAACCAATGCAGCTGCCGAACTACTGATGGTAATGAGTTGTTAGCTGGATTCAGAAGATCTAATCTCTACACGAATGACCTATCAAATACACAAGTGGATACTGATGTCTGCTTGATATCCAAGGCATCTTTGAAGGAAAATTTGTTATGGCATCGGCTACTTTCACACTTGAATTTCAAGAATCTAAACAAGTTGGTTTGTGAGAACTTGCTCAAAGGAATCCCAGAACTGAATTTTCATAAAGATCATGTATGCGGTGCATGTGAGATGAGTAAACTGAAGAAAGCTTCTCATAAGCTAAAGACAGAGTTCAATACCGAACGTCCTCTACATCTTCTTCATATGGATCTTTGTGGTCATATGAGAATTCAAAACATCAATGGTAAAAAGTATGTGTTGGTCATAGTCGATGACTATTCTAGATATACTTGGGTTCATTTTCTGCGGTCTAAGGATGAAGCAACCGAGAAAATTATTTCTTTCTTGAAGATAGTTCAAAATAATTTGCAACTTCAAGTTCAAAAAATCAGAACAGACAATGGAACTGAATTCAAGAACAACACACTCGGTTCATATCTTGAATCTATCGGTATTTCACATACATTTTCGGCAGCCCGGACACCACAACAGAATGGTGTTGTTGAACAAAAGAACAGAACGTTGGTGGAAGCGGACGAACATTGCTTACATGTTCCAGTCTTCCTTTATTCTTATGGGCTGAAGCAGTAGCGACTGCTTGTTTTACCCAAAACCGCTCTCTTGTAAACACCTAATATCAATTTCTTTCGAGTTTTTGGTTGTAGATGCTTCATTCTAAATGACAAAGAGGACAGAGGGAAGTTCGCTGCTAAAGCTGATGAAGCAGTTTTTGTTGGATACTCGAAGACATCCGTTGCATACAGGGTCTACAATAAACGGACCAAAATCATCAATGAAAGCGTGAACATATCTTTTGATAAAGTCGTTGATGTGGCTTCTGAACAATTCAGTTCAGGACCCGGACTTATATTTAACACTTCGCAGAAAGCTGATCAACCTGAGACTTCTAAGTCTAATAAAGCTGATTTAGATTTCTTATTTGAACACTTTTATGAAGAATATTTTGATAATAAGCCTAATCAGTCTATTGTTTTGATCAGGGAAAATTCAACTGAACAACAGTTATCGGGCTCATCTTCTGATGTTCCTGTAAATAAAACAGAAGATGAAACATAAGTATTCGATGAAGAAATAGAAATGGAGAATCCGAACAATCCCATTCAGTGTGAAGAGGGTGAAACTTTTGAAGTGCAAGAGGTGTTAGCTGAACAAATTGATAATAATCTACCTCAATCAGATGTTCAACCTATACTAGCTCCTAATATTGAACCTTCACATGAACATGCTCCTATAAACTCCCCAAAATTCAGATCAAAGTTCTTATACTCCCTTACCTCATAGCAAGAAGTGGACCCGAGATCATCCAATACATCAAGTAATTGGTGATCCATCAGCACCTATTCGTACACGATCCGCAACAACTAATGAGTGTATTTATTCCACGTTCTTGAGTACTATTGAGACGACTAAGGTTTTTGAAGCCTTAGCTGATCCGGATTGGATATTAGCAATGCAAGAAGAGCTGAACCAGTTCGAAGCACTCAAACTGTGGAGATTGGTACCTCATCCCAACAATAAGACGATTATCGGTACTAAATGGGTATTCAAAAATAAAAAAGTTGAAGATGGTGTTGTGGTTAGAAATAAGGCTAGGCTCGTTGCTAAAGGATATAATCAACAAGAAGGTGTTGACTATGACGAAACATTTGCCCCGGTTGCAAGGATTGAAGCAATAAGAATTTTTTTCGCATACTCGGCACACAAGAGCTTCACCGTATATCAGATGGACGTCAAGACAACATTTTTATATGGACTTCTCAAAGAGGAAGTCTATGTCTCACAACCGGAGGGTTTTGTTGATCAGTCAAAGCCGGATCATGTCTACATCCTTGATCGAGCACTTTACGGCCTTAAACAAGCTCCGAGAGCCTGGTATGATATCCTATAAGAGTTTCTAGTAAAGTCAGGCTTCTTGAAAGGTAATATTGACACAACCCTTTTCATTAAAAAGGAAAAGTCTGATATTATT
>NW_020201693.1:5026-12033 GCF_001531365.2 Cynara cardunculus var. scolymus
TTGATCAGAAAACATATCGAGGTATGATAGGTTCTTTGATGTATTTGACATCTTGTAGACCTGATATAATGTTTTCAACACATCTTTGTGCCAGATATCAGTCTAATCCAAAAGGAGTCCCATCTAAGTGTTGTTAAGCGCATTTTCCGATATCTTAAAAGAACTGCTAATCTTGGACTCTGGTATCCCAAGGGTACTGGTTTTGAACTGACAGCTTATTCAGATGCAGACTATGCAAGCTGTGTGTTGGACAAGAAAAGTACAACAGGACATCTACAGTTTTTGGGAGACAAGCTAGTCAATTGGGCATCAAAGAAACAGAACTGTGTTTCCATTTCCACTGCCGAAGCAGAATATGTAGCAGCTGCAAGCTGCTGTTCTCAAGTGCTATGGATGCAGACACAACTCAGAGACTACGGGTTTTATTTTAATAAAATTCCAATTTACTGTGATTCCGAAAGTGTTATTGCTATTTCATGTAATCATGTTCAACATATTAAAACCAAGCATATAGATATATGGTATCATTTTATTAAAGATCATGTAGAAAAAGGAACCATTGAACTGTATTTTGTAAATACATAATTTCAATTAGTTGACTTATTTACGAAAGCTTTAGACGAAAAACTCTTTAGCTTTCTTGTATCTAAGTTAGGTATGTTGAATTTGAAATTTTGAATTTTTATTAAAAACAGTTCAATTTATGGAATTGTATTTAATTCAAATTCATTTAGTCAAATATCTGTATTTTTTAAAATACAAGTCAGTGTTTCAATTTTTTTCTATCTGATTTTAAATTTCTTGATCGTGGGAATCTATATTTGAGGGGGATTGTGATTGTTTTTATCTGATCATATTTTGAGGAGGAGTGGATTTTATCTGTTTTGAACTAACAGTTTATATTTTTCTTACAGGTATTTTGAGTATTATCTAATTTTTGAAAGATATGGAGTTTTGAAATATAAATGTTTGCCCGATTTAGTCTAATCCGGACAACACTTGTCCGATTTATTGTCCGATTTAGATATCCGGACAAAAGGCTATATGATAAACTCTTATCCGGATAAGATTAGATATACTTTGCAAGGAATTGAGCGGATTGTTAAATCGTTGAATTCATTTGACCGGATTCCTAAATCGTTTGTTGAGTTTAATTTTTCAAGTCTTTAAATCGATCAACTCTTGAGCGGTTTAATCCTTACCTTGAGCGTTTTAGCTTTCTTTGTTGAGCGACTTATTTCTAAATCGATTGAACCTTGAGCAATTTATCCTTAAACCGGACAAGTCTTGACGGGTGTTCTTCTAAATCGTCTATGCCTTGAGCGATTTATTGTCCGGATTAACACTTAGACATTTCACATTCCATAAATCGGACACCTCTTGACCGATTTATTCTAATCCGGATAAGCTTTGAGCGGTTTAGAATTTAAACGGTTTTTGACTTTGACTATAAATATTCGTCTCATTTTTACTTTTTACTTTTTACTCCCATTTACTATTCATCGTCTTCTCCGGTCATTTCTCTGGTTTATCGCTCAGACTGTTATTGATTCTACTGTTTCATCTCTGTTCTATTCAAGGTTTACTTCGATTGATTATCTTTTTCATATTTCCTTGATCGATTGAACTTGTCTTGGACTGATTAGACTGTTTTGTTAATCATATTGAATCGAACTATAAAATGAACCATAAAAGGATTAATACTAATAAATCAGTCTTATCTTAGTTAAATCTTTGTTTTTCTTAGAGATGTTTTGTGTGTTAGTATAATTTTATATTTGTGTTTGGTTTTTGACCGGATATCTCACCGGACAAAGTGATCGGAGTTTACTCCGATCAACCTTAATCGGGTTGATGTTGTCCGGATTAGTGTTTATACTTGGTATTTTTTTGATTGTTTTCTTTGTTGTCTGGATTCCTAATCCGGTCACCAATTTGTTTGTTGTTTTTCTAAGTGTTTGAATTTCTTTCTTTGTTGTCCGGATTTCTAATCCGGTCACCATTTTTTTCCCTAAGTGTTTTTGGTTAAGTTTTTTTTTTTTGATATTTTTGTTTTGTTTTGTTATTTTTTTAGTATTAGTGATTTTTTTAGCTTATTTTTTTAGAGTCTACTTTTTTGTGTTGTTATTTTTTTAATTCAAATTTCTTGAATAAAATGGGTACTAATTTTTTAGACATTTTTACAGGTTAATGGCGGATCAGAGACATCAATCTGACGAGAAATCTCACGTTCCTTCTGTCAGATCAGATAATATCCCAATTCACCCGCCTAGCCAACCCATTGCTTCTGAAACACTATTACCTCAGATAAAATACCTAGACATAAAGCCCAATTACCATGTCTTTTCTTTTGCTATGCCAGTCGAATCCCTATCATCCTTGAAATCCTGAAAGGACATCCCATAGCATACTCTTTATCTGCTAATACACCTGTTCCAATGTGTATTTACAACAATTCTGGAGTACGCTTACTTTGGAAAAAGACGGGGACACCATTTATTTTGAAGGAGAAGTTGACAAATATGTCAGTCGTCTGACATTGACACGTCTAAGAAGAATTCTTCGTCTGCCCGGACCAGGTTCTACTGGTTTTGAAGACTTTGTATCAGATGAACAACTGTGTTTGTACATCAAACGTTTAGGATACTCGGCAGAATTGAATAATCCAACTCAATTCAAAAGACGATTCCTACCATCAATCTGGCATTTGTTGTTCTCARTTTTGAACAGATGTCTGACGTCAAAGACAGCGGGCATAGATACTTGCAGTAGCTCGTTTCTTAAATTCTTTCATGGCATTGTCTTCTCAAGAAACTATGACTATGCTTTTGTCATATGGAATGAATTGGTGGAGCTGGTCAATGCAAAAAGATTCCCGTCTAAAGCCCGGATGTTTGTGCCCTTTCAGAGATTTTTGCAATTGTTCATTAAGGCTATGATGAATGCTAACAAAGATATTCCGGCCAGATCAAATTCTGAAAAAGGGCCGACATTCATTATGACCAGAATTCGACAGCATACAGAAGTAGAAGATTTGGATTATATAATGCCAGTACCACCAGAACTAATTGTCTTAGCTGATCAGACCGCTCAGTACGTTATAGACTATAGGAGAGTGATAGATTCGATAGATCAACCAGAACCGGTTGAACTTGCCTAAGGATCACCCCATGCCTCAGTTGTGAGAGAGGAGTTAGTAATAGAAGAGCGAGTTCAGGAACAGGGGTTACCTGAACAGGGAAGTGTGATGAGGGAAAAACAAATAAAGAGGGGTGAACAGGCGGGGGGAGCGTCTGATCGGCAAAGTACTTCATCTGCTAGTACTTTCACAACTTCATCAAGTTCGAAAGCTACTGAAACCGATAATGAGGCATTTTCTGGTGATCATGATGATGACGATGATAATAATGATGATGGAGTGGAAGATCGTGCTCAAACTGTTGTTTCAACTGTTCCTTCTCAGAATATTCCAATTGGAACACTAGTTGATGACATAGATGACATTTTTCCAGAATATTCAACTCAAAAACCCTGTTCGAGCTTACATTCTTTATCATTCAATGTTGATGATTATGATCGTATTCTTCAAGATCTTTCCGACATAGAAGGAGGTGAGGAGTTACAGTTGAAAATGGTGAGAAATTGAGTGAAAGGGACGTAGAAAAATATGGAGAGGGTGAGAGTGGAGCAGAAAAAAAGTATCAAGCTCCTTCCCAAGCTGAAACACATAGTCGGGCACCCACATCTGCTACTAACGTTCATTCGTTGAATGTTGGTATTGAAATAGACATAGCTAGCCCAACTACGCAAATGCACACCCCACCCATCCACTCAACTGGTTCTCAACAACCAGTTGTTTCAATTGAACAAGGGGATAGAGCACATATGCTAACTACTTCTCATTTGGAGAATGTAGTTATTGATATAAGTAGGCCGCTGCCCCAGCCCACAACTTCGATTGTGTGTACCTCGAGTCTAGTGCCCATACACATAGGTACACAAGAGTATAGAGCATTTGTTGCTCCAAGTGCAGCTCTTAGTGAACCTACCGGAACGACCGGAGTGATGTCATTTCACATTTCACAAGGACAGGTCGAAAGTCCTACCAATGCTAATATTATGCCAACATTGAACGTAGGCACAACAGTTTATTCAACTGTTGTTACAACTAGTAATCTAAGTGATCCAGGTGTGAGTTTACCCGACTTTGTGTCAAGGGAATATTTGGACGGTGCCCTAAAGGCTGTTCAAGATAATATGGATGCTCAAATGGCCAGTCTGAAAAGACTTCTGATGGGAAAGGAAACTGTAGAAGAAGAGCCACCATCTGCGCCATCACCACCACATGTACCTGCACCGTCAGTACAAGAACAATCGATGGATGAACTTAAATCGTTACTATATGCAAAATTGATGGCATCTCAAAATCCAGACGCTGAAGATGCAGATTTGGTTGGTCTCTTACGACAACAATTAGACGTTAACCCTTTTGTTCGAGCCTCAGAGTTTTTGGCTTTTCAAGATGTGGTACTTCTAGCTTTCTAAAGTTAGCAAGTTAATTACATCCAAAACTCAAGATCTAAAAAGTTCAATGGATGCCCTTGTTGAACGGGTATCTACTTTGGAAGAAACTTGCAGGTCTCAGGCCATATCGCATAAACAAAGGCATGACGATCCGGATGATCCAGATAGTCATGAGGGGGAGAGGAAGAGACAGAGATTGGCCAAGACATCTGAGCAAGCTGCAAGGGTTGGAGAGGAGCCATCAACTCAAGACGTAATTGCTGAAGCTTCTACCCCAGAATCTGTTCGGGAAAGAACATTGAGGCTATTGTGATAGAAGATGAAGAAATGGAGACAAGTCCTACGATCGAGCCAATGGTTGAAAAGCCGGCGGACTCCAYAGTAGGAACAAGGATGTTATTGGACTTGTCTGCCAATGTAGGTTTCAACGATGTGTTCTCTACTACTCTGGATGGAGAGCAAGATTTTGGAGAAGACATTGACAACTTTGACGAGTCGACTGGGATCTACTTTGATTTTGAAGCTGATATAAATGATGAAGATCAAGTTTTTCCTGTTTAAGAAGGCCGTCAGACTGTTCCAGAATCTTCCACTGCAGATGTACCTGATGTGTCAGACGTCCCTGCTCCAAGAGAACATGTTGATCCTACTAAAATCTTCACCAGAAATTATGTGCCATTTCATATCAGAGCGAACTTTCCTGGTTATGATAGAGAAAGAATCCGAGAGCCATATTTAGAAGATATCTACTTCGGAATTTTCATACGACATTGAAAAGCACAGAGCGGTGATAAAGTTCTTGGCATTCATCAACAGACCAAAGATTATCGCATAGAATACAAACATATTTTGAAAGCCAAGCGCCTACCTATAAGTGAAGTGCGTACCAAGCATCGGGTTGTCACGATCAAACAAATTGATGCTCAAAAGCTTTTAAGGATCTGGTATCCTGTGTTTACAGTGACTAGACAGGATGGACAGATCTGGAGATTCAGCGAAGCTGATTTTTCAAGCTTATACTTGGAAGATCTTGAATACATGTACTTCGAAATCAGAAACATGACAAACAGGATGGAAGGAGAACTGATTGCTCTTGATGCTATTAAGAGATTTATGCATTGTCATGTGAAGCTGGCTATGGTCATTGATGTTCAAATAGGCCTTGAAGACAATCAACGGATCATCAATCTGAAAAGACCAAATCAAGAATTAGAAGATATTGATGCCTATCCTGTCTTTATGATTCTTGAAAAGCCAGAGTTCGGGGTCATATATTTTGCTCAACTTCAAGTGAAGAAATTCATGAGATTTAGTGAGTTGAAAAAATATTCTGATGGTACGATAAGGTTGGTGAGAAGGGCGCTTGACTTAAAAAGAGTAAACAATGACAGAGCTGCTGAATCTGAGAGGATGAGTTCCAAAAACAGATGTTTGTTGATCAATGCGATAAATCTGCTCGAGGAGAAAATCCAATACAGGAATGCTCTGAGAAGATTAAAGAAAATTCTTGGACTTTGAAAGACAAAATTTACAAGAGTCCAAACTTGAATCCAAAGGGGGAGAATGTTGGGTTTGAGTAAGAGCTTTAAAGTTGTATTCAAGTTTCTCCTTAGTTTACTTGCTTTGTAATAGTGTAGCTTTACTATTTTCTTAGTATAAATAGTATTTTCCTTGTAATTGTCATTACGAAGTCATTAGCAGATTGTAATCAAGATTAGAGTTGTAATTCTCTCTCTCTCAATCAAATCAGTAACATTTGATGATCTATTCTTGTCACACCCCGCTAAAGCGGAAACACGGAATGCTAACAGACAAGCGAGTCTTGGCAACAGTTTAAGAGAAACACTTTCAACATAGATTCACAATAATAAAAAAATAGTTCATCGACTTAACAGGATTCCAAGGTTACAAAAATATTTGAAATACAATAAAAACTGTCTTAATCGATATGATCCAAGTAATGCTCCCCGGAGTCCACATAACTTACTTAGTACCTGAAAAGCATGGCATAAAGCAAAGTCAACTACAAGAGTTGGCGAGTTCACAGGTTTTATATGCATAATTTTTTTTAAAAGCATCAATCTTGGTTATAAATTTATGAGCAATATCTTTAAAATAACGACATACACATGATTAAAAGTAGTTGAGCCACTACTAAACTTAAAAACGCCCCATGAACTACCTCAGAGGTGGTAGCGAACCACATGTGTAGATCATATATACAAGAACTACCTCAGCGGTGAGACTAAACCCCACATGTGTAGAACTCATGCCGAACTACCTCAGCGGTGACCACTTTGTGTCACATGTGTAGAACACCTACCGGACTACCTCAGTGGTGGGACTAAATCCCACATGTGCAGAGCAAAATTTAATGACCATGTGCACCCTACTTGTTAATATAAAGGGTGGGTATACAACCAAATAGCGCCATCCAGAAGAATCATGGGTTCAAAATGAATTAATAGTAGTGGAAATAAATG
>NW_020201693.1:19898-44344 GCF_001531365.2 Cynara cardunculus var. scolymus
GGTCTTCATGGTCTTCCATCTTCCTTTTTCCCTTAGCCAATCCTACAGATCGTACCGCATTGTTTGTGAGTTTCGTGGCAATTTCCACCGCTCCTTGAAAAGTCKTTGGATTGGCAGAGGTTATGTTGCCTCTAATTTCTGGGGACAACCCCCAAATATACCTTTCTATTCGTACCTCCTCTGGTGTCACTAGGTGYGGCACCARGTTTGCCAACTCTTGGAACCTCGTTGTATAGGCAGAAATATCGCTTCCCTTCATCTCAAGGTTCCACAACTCCATCTACAGCTTTTGGAGTTCACTTCTTGGACAGTATTCTTCCTTAAGTAATTTCTTAAACTCCTCCCAAGAGAGTTGATTGGCTGCTTCTCGGCCTCTTGTTTGCASCAAGGTGTTCCACCACGTGAGCGCCCTTCCTTGTAAAAGACACGCCGCATATTTCACTTTATTCCCTTCAGCACAATCGCTGATGTTCAAAACGGATTCCATACTCTCGAGCCACGTCAATAATTCTACCGCTCTTTTAGTTCCGTTAAATTCCTTAGGATTGCAAGGTCGGAAGGTTTTATAAGTACATTCCCGCGATGGTCGATGCTCCGAGTTTGAAGGTTGGTTAGTATTTAAACTAGCTGCCACTTGGCTAACTATGCTGGGGAGTGCAGCAATAAGTTGCTCTGAAACGAGCTGAGCTCGATTGGGGTTTTCTCTTCTTGGCGGCATTTCTTTAAATCCTAACATAAGAGAATTCATAAGTTTGAGTGGAACATGAGTAGCTCTCCATAAGATTTTAAAGATGCTTACATGTCCTACTTGCAAGACAAAGGATAGGAAGATGACAAGCAATCGATAAAATATATAACAATCACATACCCAATAGACATAATGGAAATTCCTCCAAAAGATAGCATGCATCATTTGGTCAAGAAAAGATACAAAACAGTGTTTCAAGTTTCAGGTCAAAAGAGTAATCCAATCTAAATTCTTCCTAAAATAACAACCATCCAATGACCATTCCTAGTGCTAGCATTATCATACTAAAAACAAACAGCCACCTATATAACTTCCTAATCTCTTGCCTGGCGGCAGCAGCCATCTCCACGTTCCACTCTATACTCTGATGATGTGCTTCCACAATTTCCGATAGATTGTTGAGGATATTGTGGTGATAACTGAGTCGGGTCTGGTGCATCTGTGTGTTCTCCACGATCCTCCTTACCCATTCCTTCTCCGATGGTTTCATTCCTTGCGGATAGGATGCCGGTATACCAGTCACAATTTGGGTCATTCTGCTCCCGCCTTGGGGTCGAGAAGACTCTCCAACGACACTCTGTGAGTTTCCAAACGTCACCCTCTGCGGTAAAGGAACACTCTTTTGAGGCGTGAGTCTGGTCCTTGGTCCTTGCTGGGCTCGCTACGGAATATCAGAGACTGGCTCCATCGGGGGTAAGCAGGACACCTGTGGGGCAACCRCAGTACCACTAGAAATTGCATCCTGGTCATATGGATCTATCTMTTYGTTTCKAGTTGGGTTCCTCTGAGAGCGACCGACTACGTAACCGGAATCGTCTACGGAATATTCGCTTGAATTTGAAGACATCATCGAGAGGATCTGTGACATAAATAATCGTGGTTACTAAGGTATATCCTCTAACAAGAGCTTAGCGGTTTTTGAGGAAGCTTCTAAACAACTCTAAGCCTCAACAATCATGCTAGAATCCTTAGACAACACTCGAGTTCTATACCAGAGCTTCTGCTAATGAAACCAGAACCTCTGTTTCCTCACAGAGCTTTCGAGGCCAGAGCCTCTGTTCACAAGATGGCTACCATAGCTTCTGATGTAGAGGCCAGAGCCTCTATACACAGAGTGTCTACCAGAGCTTCTGGTGTAGAGGCCAGAGCCTCGGTACACAGAGTGTCTACCAGAGCTTCTGGTGTCGAGGCGAGAGCCTCTGTACACAGAGTGTCTACCAGAGCTTCTGGTGTCGAGGCCAGAGCCTCTGTACACAGAGTGTCTACCAGAGCTTCTGGTGTCGAGGCCAGAGCCTCTGTACAGAGAGTGTCTACCAGAGCTTCCGGTGTCGAGGCCAGAGCTTCTGTACTCAGAGTGTCTACCAGAGCTTCTGTGGCAACCCCCATGCTTATCATTCATGAAACTCATGCATGGACCCTCTGGTTCTCTTATTCACTTATGGAAGGGTTTCTAATAATGAGACCACAACCTCTGCGAAGGTAATGATTCCAATTTCATTACTTCTGGTCTTCTTGACCAGTGCCTCTAATCCTAGAAAACAGATGTTCACCAAAAGTGGGACTAAGCTCATGCTTTTCATAGTAGTGTCACAACTAGAGCATACCTCTAATCARATCGATTAAGTTCTTTTTATTACACATAAATTAAGCACAGGTGATCAGACTCTACTTAACCTATGTGTAACAACAAGGCCTTCTTTGAACACATGGTTGAAAATCGTTTAGAAATCATTTTACTTATAGTAGATAGTTTTTAAAGAAAAACCAGCGTTCTCTATAACCGAGGCTCTGATACCAAATCTGTCACACCCCGCTAAAGCGGAAACACGGAATGCTAACAGACAAGTGAGTCTTGGCAACAATTTAAGAGAAACACTTTCAACATAGATTCACAATAATAATAAAAAATAGTTCATCGACTTAACAGGATTCCAAGGTTACAAAAATATTTGAAATACAATAAAAACTGTCTTAATCGATATGATCCAAGTAATGCTCCCCAGAGTCCACATAACTTACTTAGTACCTGAAAAGCATGGAATAAAGCATAGTCAACTACAAGAGTTAGTGAGTTCATAGGTTTTATATGCATAATTTTGTTTTTTAAATGCATCAATCTTGGTTATAAATTTATGAGCAATATCTTTAAAATGACGACATACACATGATTGAAAGTAGTTGAGCCACTACTAAACCTAAAAACGCCCCATGAACTACCTCAGAGGTGGTAGCGAACGACATGTGTAGATCATATATACAAGAACTACCTCAGCGGTGAGACTAAACCCCACATGTGTAGAACTCATGCCAAACTACCTCAGCGGTGACCACTTTGTGTCACATGTGTAGAACTCCTACCGGACTACCTCAGCGGTGGGACTAAATCCCACATGTACAGAGCAAAATTTAATGACCATGTGCACCCTACTTGTTAATATAAAGGGTGGGCATACAACCAAATAGCGCCATCCACAAGAATCATGGGTTCAAAATGAATTAATAGTAGTGGAAATAAATGGGGACTTTTAGKCTCAACATATCAATAATGTATACATTTAAATACTCATAACAARATTCATATATCGATATAAATCTATCAAATATTCAATAATCATGCTTTTCACCCCAAAACGATAAATTGGTAAAAAGGGGTCGTGAACTCACAGTTTGACGAGAATCAATTGTTTTCCTTAGGATGCTTGCTATCAACTGTTCGGACATCCTGACAGGACGACCAATTTTTACTAAGAATTTCTAACCTCCGTCAGATGCTATTACCAAAGTAGCGGACGCTTAGACATTAGCTTAAAYGAATAWCTTTAAAAAGTCAGATAATGACATCATTTAATGTCTTTCCAAAGCAGATGATGGCAGCCGCCATCTGTTGGAATTTGAAGATTTTGGGTGGGTTTAATACCCTTCCCAAGAACAATTATAACCTCGAGTTGCACACCTTCCCCAAGACCGGTTGCATGTCCAAAAATGGCAACAAATGGGGATGGTTTCGACTCTAGATTTCCAGGAATAGAGACAGATAATACCCTAAATTCTCATTTCTTTAGTAAGATCCGGATAAGAAAAGAAAACGAATTGGGAGTCTTTAGATTTCGGAAAGCTATAAGATAAAAGATTTGATTTAGAGTTGCATGCAGGACTTAAGTCACCCAAAGGCGTAATCGGTTCTTTTTCTCTTTTGAGATTTAAAAGGTTTCTGGGTCACAGATTATCATCTGATGAAGACATATGCATGTCTTCGATGGATAATCTCGCCATCCGAAACTTGAGTTGAGTAGAAAGATAAAAAATATAGAAAATCGAACACTTTAAAGGGGATTAGATGACTTTAGGAGCATACCTTTTTTAAGACAAGGCAGATAAGAACGATTCGAGCACAACAACAATCCTAAACTTGCAGGGAGAAGAGTTTGGCTTGAAGGTGATGAACTATTTAGAGAGGAAGAACGAGGAAAGACTAGAGCTTTTTGAATAAAGAAGAGTTTTTAAAAGAGGAAGGGGGGTATTTATATGAGACTTCTAGAAGAGAAGTGGGCTGGCCTCTAAAAGTCCAAGCCCAAAGATTTAAATATTTCCTTAAATTAAGGCCCAAAAATCTAAAATAACCAAAATGTCCAAGCCTGGAACAAGACTAGTTGTCGAACAAAATGATCAGTTTGGGCAACCAGCGCCTCAGAAAGAAGACAACAGAGCCTCTGCGAAGAAAAGACGCCAGAGCTTCTGTGAAGAGACTCAGAGCTTCTGCAAAGAGATGCCAGAGCCTCTGTGGAGAGACACAGTTTCTACAAAGAGATGCCAGAGCCTCTGTGGAGAGACACAGTTTCTGCAAAGAGATGCCAAAGCCTCTGTGAAGAGACAGAGAGTCTATGTGAAAAGATAGTCTTTGAGAAGAATTGCCAGAGTCTATGTGAAAAGATAGTCTTTGAGAAGAATTGCCAGAGTCTCTGTGAAAGGACACAGAGTCTCTGAGAAGAGGCAACAGAGCCTCTATAGATAGTGCCAGAGCCTCTGTAGCTAGTGTTAGAGCCTCTGTAGCTATCACCAGAGCTTTTGTGGCTAACGCCAGAGCCTCTGATCGAATTGGCGACCTCTTCAAGATCATACTCTGAATAAGGTTAATCCTAAAAGACTTAGTTTTCTAATGAAGATTTCGAAATGAGGTCCTAACCTGGAAATCCAAAAGTGCAGAGTTGTTACAATTCTTTCTACTATTACATTCATCTTGTTCTTCAAGATTTTATCATTTTTGTATGAATCTTGGACTTCACAAATAGTTTCTTCTATCGTCAGTCGGCGTTTCTTGAATACTCTGAAGGCTTTGGACACAAGAGAAAATCCAAGAAATATTCCTTCATCTGTTTTGCGATCGAACTTTCCTAGTTGATCACGGTTGTTGAGAATATATCACGTGCACATAGATATGTAGAAAGCTAATAGAGAGATTTCTCCCATGGAAAACTTCATAGGCTGTCTTCTTGAACCTCTTAACGATCAGCGACCGATTTTGAGTGAAACAAGCGTGTTGACAGCTTCAACATAGAAATTTGTAAGGAGATGGGACTCGCTAAGCATTGATCGAGCAAATTCATTGATTGTTCGATTTCTTCTTTCAGCAACCCCATTTTGCTGAGGAGTTCTAACTGAAGAAAAGTTGTTAGAAATTCCCTTGTCCTCAAAGAAGTTATCCATAGTATTGCTTTTGAATTCAGTACCATGATCACTTCTCATAGAACGTACTTTAATGTTGTTAAGTACTTCTATTTTCTTGATGAACGATATGATGTCTTTAGGTGCTTCACTTTTGGATCAGAGAAAGAAGACCCAAGTGTACCTGTAGTGCTCATCAACAATGACGAGTGTATACTTCTTTCCAGCAATAGATTGCATATTCACAAGACAAAAGAGATCCATGTGCAGTAGCTGAAGAGGCGATGTCACAAAAGAGATTTGCTTTGTCTTAAAGCTAGCTCTAGTATGTTATCCGTTCTCACATGCTGAGCAAAGAGATTCCTTTGCAAATAAGTGTTGAGGAAGACCAGTGACAATATCATTTCTAGACAACTCACTGAGTGTCTTTAAGTTTAGATAAGAAATTCATTTGGGCCATAGTCAGTTGATGTATGAATAAGCTTTGGAGAAGAAACAGTTGTTCTCAGTGATAGAAGAATCCATATTGATGATGTAGACATTCTGTAGACGAGAACCGATCAAGGAAACATTATCATCTTTGTCATAGACATACCATGAATTCTTGGAGAACTTCACTATGTAGTCTTTATCACACAGTTGACAGATGTTGAGGAGGTTGTGTGTCAGTCCTTCAATGTATGCAACATGCCTGAATGTGGTTGTGTCGTTGGTTAATATACCAAAAGCTATGGTATATCCTTTTCCATTACCTCTAAAGGTCCCAGAAGGTCCTTTTTCTTCCTTGTAGTCAATGAGCAGGGATTTATCCCTGGTCATTTTCCTTGAGCATCCACTATCGAGATACCATATGCGTTTGAGTTCCTGCACAAGGAACAGTTTAAAAATGCTTTTGGTACCCATCTATTTGGGTCCAACAATGTTAGAGGCTTCATCTACTGAAACTGAAGAACCAGCGTCAGCAGATGGCTTCATTGAGCCTGGAGAGGTTTTAGTGAAAATTAGAACAACCTCTGACGCTAGAGAGATAGAGTTAGTGGGTGTCTTCAATAAGGCTAATGATGAACCTTAAGTGGTAGAAACAACAACACCTGATATTGAAGACTTAGAATCAATAGTCGTCTTCACTAAGCCTGAAGATGAGGCTCCAGTGGTTTTCTTCACCCTGGTTGCTTTAGCAGCCTTAGTGGATGATTTCTCAGCTTTAGCTACTTTCTTACCCTTGGCTGGTGGACCAGCCTTGGCAGCAGAAAGACACTTACTGGCAATGTGTGTAGTTTCACCATAATGCTTACACTTCCTATACTTGAAGGTAGCTTTAGGGATAGGAAGTACCATATTTGAAGAGGGACCAACTCCAAGGATTCCCTTCTCATTAGTTCTTGGATGAACTTTAGAAGATTTGGAGTCCTTAGGTGAAGCGTTCACCTTGAGCTGAGACTTAGATTTCTGAGAGGATTCAGATTTCTAAGTCCCTAAAGAAAAAAAAGGTTAACAAGCTGAAGGAATAGATTTAGATCTATTAGACTTGTTAGTCTTCTTCGAAAGAGGTTCTATGACAATGGATTTACCCTTGTCTTTGCAACCTGAACTCGAAGGAGTTCCATCAAGATGACTCTCAGTGAAAGAACACTGAGAGGAAGAAGTGTCTGTAATAGAGGAGACAAAGGTGTCAAACTTGAGCATGGACCTGTCAGTGACACTGTGTTCCTGATCATAGGAGAATCCTAGACCAGTCTTTATCTTTCTAGGGATCTAAGCATTAATGATCTCTGAGGCCTTGACAGAGGCTTTGCACCATCCTTCTATGGTAGCCTTCTCAACCCTAAGTTCAGCAATTGCTTGCTCACGCTCAGCTATAGCCTATTCGTGTTTGACAGTGATGGTTTGGTTCACAATGACCTGATCCTTAAATTTTTTTCAACCTTAGTCATCTCTTTGATCTTTGAATCACAAATCTCCAACTATTCTTGAAGATCAAGATTAAGCATTTTTGCTTTAGACTTGCCATTTATGGCATTGTAAAGATCCACCGTCAGCTTGTCTAACACTGATAGGCAAGAAGAAGAAGAAGAAGAAGAAGAAGAAGAAGAAGAAGAAGAAGAAGAAGAAGAAGAAGAAGAAGAAGAAGAAGAAGAAGAAGAAGAAGAAGAGGGTTCATTTAGGAGACATACCTGAGTAGGTGAGGATGATGAGGGACCATGAGAGGTTGATGTCTCTGAAGCTTCTTTTTTGACATCTTTGTCCATCAAGCAGAGATAGGCCGTATCTTCCTCATCAGATGATGGTTCATCAGATCAATCACCCCAGTCGTGTTGTTCAACGACAAGACCTTTGGCTTTTCACTGGAAGTTCTTAATCTTCTTGTACTTCTCGTTTAGTTTCAGGTATTTGTCATCCTTAGATCTAAAGGAGGATGGGGTTTTGGAAGATGGCGTCACAACCTTCTTGGACCTACATTCACCAGCAAAGTGACCCTTACAGTGACAGTTGTAGTAGATCGCTGAAGCCTTGTCTTTGTTATCAGACTTTGGCTTTTCCTTGATGGTCAGTGAAGGGGATCTGCGAAAGTTACTTTTCTTGGCGAATTTCCTAAAAGATTTAGTTAATAGCACCAGTAATTCATCAAAATCTACAAGATCAGAGTCTGATAAATCGTCAGAGTTAGTAGAATCTAACTCTGTGTTAACAATAGGAGGAAGAGAAGAAGAAGAAGAAGAAGATGGGAGTTCAGCTGAAGCATCTTCAGATATTAGAACTAACGGAGAGCTCTTCTTTTCTCTAGAAAGCTTGATTAGATTCCTTTCTAGCTGTCGAGACTGCTAATGATTGAGCAGCATCCCATATAGAGTGTTGAGGGAAAGAGAGGACATGTCATTGGACATCTTGAGACACATGGCATAAGTATCCCAAGACTCAAACAAACATTCCAGAAACTTAGTTAAAGTTTAAGAATTGGAATATTCCCTACCTATAGTCCTTAAATCTATAAGAAGACAATTAAAACGTTGATGTACTCCAGACAATGTTTCAGTCTTTCCACAGAGAAAGCTTTTATATTGTCTTACTAAATTAATCTTTCTTGATTCTTGAACCTAAGAGGTTCCTTCATATTAAACACATAAAGTCTCATACATGGCTTTCGAGGTTCTGAGTTTCATAACAGAATGATAAACCTCATTAGGAAGAGACATAGCTATTATAGACCTAGCATGAGTGTCTATAGCTATCTTCTTCATGTCTTCATCGCTCCATTGATGAGGGAGCTTTGGAATCTGTCGTTCAGGAATTGCGGCAGTCGTAGCTGTTTCAGGAACAGCCGGAGAAATAGCATATGGAACATATGGACCATTTTCTATGTAGTGTGGAATTTCAGGATCCATACCTTCAAGAAAGAGGGACATCCGATTTTTCCAAAGACTAAAGTTGTCTCGGATAAAACGGGGTGGTTTGGCAAGAGAGTCATTCTCATGAAAGAGTGTGTTTGTGTTTTGTAAAGCCATTAGAAAGCAGTAAGATTATCTAAAGAAAAAGATAATATAATGCAGATAAACAAATAAACAACAAGAATAGAAAATACACTACTCTAATACCACTTGTTGGTCCCATTAGGGTCAACAAGATGTTTATAATAGTTTGTAGAAGGGGAGGATGAATACAAACACCATAAACTTTTCAAATTTAAAATGTATATTGATAAGGAAGGATCAATACAAATTTTACAAGATTGTTTGTGGAAAGATAAGGTAAAAATAACCAATTTAAACAATCTAAGTTACACACTAAATCTTTGCAAAGAGAAAATGATATGTGTTTAAGACTTAGAAGAAAGTAAGTTCTTTCTGGGTAAGAACTATTTAGAATACTTAAAAGGGATTCTAACTTGCTTTCGAAGATAAGCATATTGTGTTCTTAGATGTGTGTTCTTTTACGTATGAACGTAAGTTAGGGTTCAAGAGTAAGTGTGTTTCTCTGCATGGAGATAGAACACATCTATTTATACCCATTGCATTAAATGCACATTTAATGCAATGTAGTAGTGTTTATACACGCGTCAAGCCTATAGAGAAAGACTTGTCCGTTGCTACAATGAATAGTACAAAAGCTTATTCATAAGCACACATCCTTTCATGGAGTTGGTGGGTAGTAGAGTCAACTAATGAACTCTATATCGTACTATTCTCCAGAAAGGGTATGGGTTTGTCCTTTGTGTATGTAAGGACAAGACAAAAACAATCATGCTCAACAAGCTTCTTTTGATCACTGAATGCTAGAATAACCTGAAGGTCTCTTCAGCATTCGCTAATACTTGGGCAGTCTTCACACATGTATAGACCAGATTGTAATCACTGAATACCGCTTCAGATTACGAACTCACTAGTCTCTAATCTTCAGTGTCAGTCTTTGATTTTCACTGAAGGTTCTTTGGTGTGAGTTTTGTTTTCTTGAAGTATTGTTGTCGCTGATGGATTTACATAACATGTTCTCAACAATCACTGAACAGACTCAGTGATGATCGTTGGAACTGAAAGACAGAAACATAAATACTTCATACAAGGTAAAAGGGATTATCATCAAATCACTGAGAGAGAGGATCAACAGAAGAAGAATAAGAAGAAGAAATCTGAAATTGGTTATTTTAGTAGACTAAGGAGAGAAAGCAAGGTAAAAAGGATTATCATCATATCACTGAGAGAGAGGATCAACAGAAGAAGAACAACAACAACAAGAAGAAGAAGAACAAGAAAGCCGAAATTGGTTATTTTAGTAGACTAAGGAGAGAAAGCACAATTGACCCTATTGAGATTTGGTGTTGTGGAAAACACTTGCATAAAGAATTTGTACATTGTGCCTAATAATTTGTAATTAAGAGTTTTTTGAATTTCTTGTATAAAATAGTAGTAATATGTTATAATTGGGTTTCAGACAACCTGGTTTGAGGTAACTTATATGTGATTATTCTGTGAATTACGTGATGACATGCATGTTAATTAATAAAATGCATGGATAGTTTGCGTATATGTGAAAAGATGTTGCTATGCATACATAAGTACATGATATATATATATATATATATATGTACAAGGTGAAAGCATACGTGAGATATTTACATTGAGAAGGTGGATAATCTTCATGATTAAGCAAGGTTGGTTCTAATATAATAAACCCACCGCCCAAAAGAGATTTTATATTAATAAAAGTCCTCACCGCCTTCGTTGAAAATATATAAAGGTGATAGAAGATAAGACCTTATCTTATCTTGTTAACTTTAAGAAATTTTAGAGAGAAAAGGTGTGAGTGTGGCGGTGGAGGTGGAGGTTGTTCTTGAGAAGAGTATTACACAAGAAGCATTTTGAAGAATTTATGTTCGTTTGAAAGAAATTGATTGTGTTTAAATTTACCAATCTGTTCAGATAAGGTGAGTTTTTGATAACTAAAACCTTTATATATGTTGTTATACAAACTACTGGGTTTTTGGTGTTTGATTTTGAAGAAAAGATGGTAAAACTGTTTTTAACAGTTTAAAGGTGATATTCTTATAAATTTGAGTATTGGAAACTGTTTTGGGAAAGATAAATAAGAGGTTGCTTCTTTAAAATAGTTTTTGGAACAATATCCTGTGATGAGGATTTAAAGGAGACTTGGTGTTTGGAAAATGGTTGAATGAACTGGTTGTTATTGAGTATTCAAAGTTTTGATGATAAAACTGTTTTGAAACCATTATTGGTTGAAAACTATAGATGACATTCCTTCAAGACGGTTGTGACTTCGGCATGTCTTCATTTGGGATTAATCTACAGATTATGTGGATAAAACAATAGAGGCTATTTCATCAAGACGGTTGTGACTTCGGTCTATCTTTGTTTGGAACTAATCCATAGATTTTGATGAGAAAATAAGGGTGGCATATCAAGGAGAGGTGTACCATGGGATAAGGGTGGCATATAAAGGAGAGGTGTACCTTCGGCTATAAGGGTGGCATAACAAGGAGAGGTGTACCTAAGGGTGGCAATTATGTGTGGATATTATAGCTCTTGCTATTATGTCTTTTAAGATTGCAAGATATTTGAGTTCTTACTTCTTTGTGATTTGAGGGCTTAGAGATGTTGCTCTTATTAGAAATGTTAGTATTGATGTTATTGAAAAGGGGAAAACTTCGCCTATTGAAACAAATGTTTGGTTTAAGAGGAACCAAAGAGGCTCTGGTTGTTCCTTGAAAGGAACCAGAGGGGCTCTGGTTGTTCCTTGAAAGGAACCAGAGGGGCTCTGGTTGGTCCTCATAGTAGAACCACATAGTTCTAGATGATGATTTGAGATTTATACAAGTCTTTTTACTAAAGTTTTAGTTAAACCACAGGCTCTGTATCTGTAGACTAGTGGTGTACCCGCGCTGCACAATTATGAAACATTAGTTTAGCCTTGAATCATGAGTTTGTGTGGTTATTTTGCAAGTAAACTAATATATAAAGTTGAAGGTTAATATGATGTATTAGCAAGATCAAATGGAAAATTAATTGCACACGTGAATGGAAAAGCCTGATATTTGGTAACTGAGTTGTTGTTCACCCAAACATGCCCGGTAAGCGCTTACTAGTAAGATTCAACACTATCACTTGCATTACCGGGTAAGGTTTTAGTTCATCAAAACAACATCGCATACAACAATTCACCCTAATTGAGTAAGAATACCTATCACCGTAGATAAATATCTGAACTTTATTCATTATCATAATAAAAGTAAGCCAAAAAAATAAAGCTTCGAATTACGATGCTAGGTACAGATTCGGAAGTAATTAACAATTTGATATAACTTGTACAAACACTAAAAAATGGAGGAAACGAAGAACCACAAGATGCTAGTTAATAATGGATCCAAACATTCAATGGAAACTTGAATCGAGAAGCTTCAAGCTTGAATCTTCCTGGGATTGGATTTCTTCTCAATTCAAGAGCTTTTGACTTTGAATACAACAACCGACTCTCAACTGTCCATACAACAACTAATTTGTTAGTTGTTTTGGTGGACATGCAGCTACAATTTGGTAACAATATATCGTTATGCTACTTCTATTTTCATGTGTTGCATGTTGAGAAACTACTTTGCTGCAGYTGCTAATTCTATAACAGAGTTGTAAAAAAAGATAGCATAAATATATAAAATGATATTACATTGAATATAAATCGACTACTTGAATTGGTTCCGTTCACCAAGGACAAATGATAGAAAACATTGTAGTGAGACTTTTTAACAGACTATATTAACCAAGCAATAATAAGCTTAATTATAGCTCTTATCTATTGTTTTTTGTGGTTGGTGGTGTAATGTAAATATTTTTGCAGGTGATATCAAATGTGAGAATGTGTCGGTTACTTCTTAGAATTGACTTTACCTTGCCGACTTTGCATCATTTAAATCGAACTACATTCCTTATATATATGTATGTGTATATATATACACATACACACACACACACACACACACATATATATATATATATATATTGTGGTTAGATGAAACAACAAACATGAGTGTTGGTATGTAAACATATTTTCATTTTTTGTAAGCAAAGCTTGCTTGTTTGTTTCGTAAGTAATTGTGTAACAACACTTCAATATTACATATTTGTTACATGTATAAGATTAAATCTAGTGATGGACAATTTTCGTAAGTCACCAAAAATCAAACACAAAATGATAGCAATGGGTTGGGTTTTTTTAGATGACTCAAACCGTCCACGTCATCTCGTGTACGCTCCTAACCAAGGCCATTTGGGTCATTTGAGCCCCAAGAACGGTCAGCCCCAATGCTAAACCAGATGCCTGAAAACATTCAATTAGCCATAAGAAAAAGGTCTAGAATGGACCTTGTACATCAGAAATGGCTCACGATTTTTCACCCTCAGGTGAGAGTTAAACACAGAGGTGGCAATTGCCAATTTTAACCCATTTATATTAAAATGATTGAAATTGACCAATTTAAATACATTTCTTAAGAAAATGGATAATTTAATGAATGTTATTATGTAACAAACTCAAAATGAAAGCAAATGATTATTGGTCTCCTCCTCCTCTTCCTCTGTTCTATTACAAAATAACACCTAAACCAAACCAAACCCAACCCAAACTTGATCCGTGACCATTAGCCAACTTGGCGGTCTTTTTCGCATAGAATCCACGTTACTTGGAGTCAACTTCGGTCAGGTAATAGGTGCCCGGGGCTAAAAAAGTGGTGTCTTTGCTAGTCACAAAGTCCTTGCCTCCATATCTGTGTTCCATTTCTTGCATCAGTTCCACAAATTTTTTCTGGCACAACAACCTGCACCCAACAACACCACATACTTATCAGACTACTTATTTCTAGTCATACCACTATCATAAAACCAAACCAAACAAACCAAGTAAATCCTAGACACCGGCCTAACCCTTTCCACTATCGCTCCAAGAGCCTCTAGTATTCGAGACCGAAATGTTCAACAGAATGAGGATAAGTAAGAGGCCGTTTACTAAACGCTTACCCATAAGTGCTTACCGGGTCACTTTACCTTATCGAACTAACATGAAAATGATTCATAATTTTACCCGGTAAGAGTGATAACAAGGACCGAGAGTCTTACCCGGTAAGTGAGAGTAACGACTCTTACCCAACAAGCGTCTACCAGATAAAAATGTTCCTCACATAAATACATAATTCATATTACAATATTCTATGTTTTGATTTCAGCATCTAAAATGGTAAAATAGAACAACATTGATGCGTTTTTATATGTCAATAGGTTTGGAACACTTTGGATCGAAAAAGGGACAAAAAAAGATTTTTGACAGCTTTACGATACTATGGTATTTCAAGCATATCTCACTCGTCCGACCTCGGATTTAAGTTATACATGATGATCTGAAAAGCTAACAAACAGCCCCACAAATTTTATGTTT
This sequence comes from Cynara cardunculus var. scolymus, assembly GCF_001531365.2. Classification (NCBI taxonomy): domain Eukaryota; kingdom Viridiplantae; phylum Streptophyta; class Magnoliopsida; order Asterales; family Asteraceae; genus Cynara; species Cynara cardunculus. The sequence continues at coordinate 34,240 of NW_020201693.1, forward strand.
TGAGTTTCTCCAGATTCGGACTGCTTCTAAGACGAAATTGACGTCGAAGGCGGAAAAGAGCTGYTGGACAGCAGTTGACAGCAGCCACGAAAGTAGAACAACAGGAGGTAAAATAGAACAACAGCAGGTGACAATAAAGATGGTAAAATAGAACAACAGCAGGTGACAATATTGTTTATGTGGATGGATTTGCTTGGTGCCTGAGGCTGCTATGATTGCATTTACTTTTCATTATGATATGTGTATCTTTGTTTAATGTGCTACTATTTTCTTCATGCGTTTGTCTTTGGTTATAGAAATACAATAACAACTTAACTTACATAAGTAACTGTTTGCAGGTTCTGGTGGATAGAAAAGTTAACAACGCTAACTCTACTCCTCATCATGCTCATAACAAAGGTAAAGCGTTTGATTAGAATCATGATCTTAAGTTTGTTGAGAGTTCCTATTACCAATTGTTACGGGTTAATTGTACTTGGCCTCCTATCAGATGGCACAATTATGTGACCATTAATTGGCATTTGAGAGAACTCTAAAAAAAAATTGTTCATTTGATATACCCTTTTATGTCCTCTATATTAATCGTCATCCTTATATATAGTTTTACTATTAAGGACGATTTTTGTCAACTTACATTGTCTTCTCCTCGAAAGGTCTGGCTTGTAGTGGGTAGAATGCTATTAGCAAGATCTTTGTTTAGTGATACAGGTAGTGGCAGCCCTGATATGTATCTCATGCTGCAAAAAGAACTTATAAATGAGCAGAAATAACAACCAATTATAGCATTCTGGAGCTGCCAACTCCCCCATGTCCTAGGCTGGCAGAAGCATGCTTATGCGGATGAGTATTAGAGGTGTTAACGACTGCTACACTCCACATACACTTGCATTGGTTTTTGCCCATTTCATGAACTCTTGTAGTCACCTGAATCAATTAAACCTTCTGATCAAAATTTCCCACAATATTTAACTCTTGCCAATTTCCAAAATTACCATTAGAAATGGTGCTTTCAACTATGTGAAAACTGGTAAGTTACATCGTATATCAAAAACTCGTTAACTGGTAAGTTTTGTTGTTGCAAATCAGCAAATATGAAGAGATGAATAGAAAATTTAGATAGAGATAATAGGATCTTTATATAGTGATAATCATTTTTACCAACTGTTCATATAGACAAACTAAAAAGAAAACTACTATGGACCAACCTCAAACAACAAGCAAAACGAATAAAAAGAAAAGATCTTAAGTTGATCGATGATGCAAGAAGAGATGAGTTGATGATACCTGGAGAGCGATGGCTTAACGATAGCAGCAACAGCAGGTCCAACCTCTTTTGGCTTAGGCTTAACAACAACAGCAACAGTGGGTTCAACCTCTTTTGGCTTGACGACAGCAACAGTAGATTCGGCCTCTTTTGGCATGATGACAACAACAACAATAGGTTCAGCCTCTTTAGGCTTAGGCTTAACAACAGCAGCAACAGCAAGTTCAACCTGGAAAGCCGAACCACATTACTTATCAGAATAAATATGTATTTATTTGAGTGAGTGAGAAGTAGATGCATATGTAATTGTTTGAGTGACTGAAAAGTAGATGCATGACTATTTATTAATAATTCAAGTATTTTCAATTGCAAATGTTYGYAGAGAAATTAAATCTAACATGSACATGGAAGAAAAAATATCATCTAGATGTTYTGGATTTATTAATAAWTCAAGTATTTTCAGACTATGTTTACTGTATTTCAAATCCAGGAAACAGGACATGCACTCATAAACTTTCACCTCCAATGCCAACATCGTTGGATATCAGTTTTAGAATTAAGCTGCAGAGGTGAGACCAACCTGGTGATGATATCTTAAAAAGGTGCAAATTCCTAACATACCAAATGCAKAAATGCTGMTGGCTAAGACAAAAAGAACCACCAGAYAWAAGATAATATAGCTGCTTAGTTYAATTCAAGACGGCCTCTACAAATCACCATGAGTCAAAATAATCCAATCATTGTCGAGATATAAAGAAATAATAAAAGATGTAGGAACAATCCACCATGCTGACCATGTTAGTATAATTGTATTCTAATCTTTTAGTTAAAGTGTATTAGTTTAACTAAAGTTATGTCAGAATAATCCACCAACAGCTTCAGCAGAAGCAAGTCGTTATCAAGAAAACAACATATTTGGGCAACAAGAAAAGCACCAGTAACTAAATAAAATTGGCAAAAAAGCCATTGTTGTATCAAAATCTGGTGCAAAAGTAGTTGGAGAGAATATGTCAAATAAGTCGATCTTTTTAGCGCATTCTAATTCAAGTAATCCTAGAAAATAGTTGGAGAGAATATAAGACAAAAGAGTTATACATACCTCATTTTTAGCCCCCACTTCATCTTMATATCMTGTTTTTAGCAAAATGTCATGCACTGCAGTAAGATCCATCTATGCCAAAAGGAGAAAGTAAGGTTAGAACTTGGAACAACACATGCCCTTGATTATCTACTTACTTTTCATTTTGTGTTCTTAACCACTGGGCTGCACCTTATACATATAACACAAAAAAGCAATTTAAACAAAAGATGGAAAGTGATTATATGTATAAAAAGTTAACAGTTGAGATTCTTGTGAGCTATGTACTGTTGTAGATGCATCTTGGCCAAGCTGCAAACCCATGACTGGTTGATTGGCAAGTAATTATATCCATTAAGATGATGTGGTTTTAAYCGTAAAGAAGAYCAAGGAGAATCAGACAAGTCATGCATTTTTACAAACACCTGGCATACAAGCTGTGATGATAGGCTTATATGCATAGGCAAAAAACAAAGAGAACAAAGTAGGCAAAACAACAAAATCGAAATCCCAGTTCATATGGTAAGCAAACGGTAAACTTCACATAACCAAAACACATAAATTTTAATAACAACCAAACAACATATAAATCTATTTCCAAGAATACAAACCACACACATTACCTCTAATTTTCAAAGCGATGTAAAAGAGGATTCTTACCTATAACTTGTAAATAGCCTAGGGCTTCCTTCATCGATCGTTAAACCAGAAAGAACAAGATTCAGATTAAGAAAAAAGAAGATGCTGATGATGAATGATCAAGATTCAGATAAAGAATCTGAAAAGAAGATTATGATGGCCATAAAGACGATGATGATCAACCACATCCATATATATATATATATACCACATTCTTCTTCTGGTGAGAAATCAGAGAAATCAGGATCAACCAAAGATGATTCGTTCATGGTCATCGATTGATTACAACGAACCAAGAAACCGAATTCGTTTCGATCATCTCTAGATGGTGGTGCGGTTCTTCTTCTGTTCTTCAAACCTAGAAAGAGGGATACCAGATCTTCAAATCGGAAACCGCCTCCTGCTGTTCTTCAAACTCTCTCTCGACTCGGTGTTGAAATATGGAAGAAAAGAGAGGGTGATATGTTTGAAGCTTTGATTTTGAATTTTGAATTTGAAATGGGAAAGTAAAAGTTGAAGAAAGTGAAGACTATGATGGAGTAAAGTAAATGCATCAATAATTTGTACCATATGCTTTGTGACTTGTCCTTAAGAGTTTTTTGAAAATCTTGCATAAAATGGTTGTAACTTATGCTTAAGGACTTGTATTTAAGATAATGACCTAAATGCTTATATATGTAGTATAGATAAGAGCTCTGTGTCAAAATTATACTTTAAAAAAATTATACTTTTAAAAAAATTATAAAAGGTTTTTATACTCAGAAGTTTTCTTACAAAGAAAGACAGACCATAGGGGCTCTGGTTAGCCTATCGCGTTGAACCATCGGCTCTGGTTGGTCTTGCATTTTGAGTCAGAAGCTCTGGCTAGTAGAACCAAAGCTCTGGTCATACAAGATACTTTTTAAAATATGTTTTCTACCCCGAAGTGACAATCATGTTGTATTTGTTATTTAGACCAAGAAACGTATCTAGTAGATTAAATTCAAGAGAGCAATAGAATATATTAACTATACAGATTACAGTCCAAAAAGCTCCCAATTATTGCTACAACGAACAAGCTCTAAACAACCTAAACAAAAAAAATGTAAACAAAGTAAACGTCTTTTAGGCATTTCCTCAAACACCTTTTAAGCACCGGAGACAAAAAAAGAACAACAAACAATAAAGAATGAAACTAAAAATTAAGTCTGAAGCATTTTGCGAGAAGAAAGTACTTAAAGAGCAATGAAATTGAAGTAATGGGGAAGAGGATGAGTAGATCTTACTCATGAAGCATCATTTGAACGGGGGAAACTTCCATAAAAGTGAAAACATATGGCAAAAATGGAGAAGAACATGTCGTACCTAGGTGCCTGCTTTCGAGAAGAAGATGAAGGATTACACTTACGAATTGATTATTTGAAGGTTGATCTCATCACTAGTTAGACCTGCACCTGAAAATCTACAAGTTTAAGCATCATGTATAGATTAGCGAATCTACAAACACCATGGGTGGAGTGGAGCAGGGGAAATTGTTAGGATTGAATTTTAGAGTGTATTGTATTCAATCTTGAAAGACTTTATTTGTAAATCTTGTATTTGTAAGTTATAAGTTTGACTTTGACTCTTGTACTTTGTGTTGACCTATAAAGAGGTCTTGTAAGAGAGTTTTAGAAGTAAGAGAGCTTTATTGTAATATTACATATAATTGAGAGAAATATACTTGTTTGACTATTAGACCTTTTCTCTCTAATGTTCATATGATGAAGATTGCCATTTATAGAGATATTGAATGTTCTTGAAGATTCATCATTTGGGACAAACAATTGGTATCAGAGCTGAGATGCACTGAGATTGATTGAAGAATTTCATCTAAAGTTGAAAATTTCTGGAAAATCAGATTATGTTCTTCATCTTCTTATGTGTTCTTGAAGTGTTCTTCAAGTTTCTCATACTTTTCTGCGTAAATCATTCATTTTTTAGTGATTTGATGTTAAAAATATGATCATTGTGTGCGTATTTGATTCATGAATCTTTGTTATTAACAAGATTTTATGATTTGATCATCCGTTTTAAAGATCTGATGAGATTAGTGATTTTTGAAAAAAATTGTGTTCTTGTTAAAAACTCATAAAAATCTGATTTTGATCCATTTTTTGGTGAAAAAGTTGAATTTTTTTTGTTTTTGATAAGTTTGGATCGGATTCATCTTAACCAGATTCAAGACTTAGTCTTTTTGTTTGCTATTCTCGGTCACTTTTTTAACAGGTTTCTAGACTTAGCCATTTTTGCATATCACTTAGCCATATCTGGACACTCTTTGGCAGGATTCAAGACTTAATCGCTTAACTTGACATTTGGATTCTAGCCATTCTTGGATAACCTCGACCGTATTCAAGTTTATTCTCGAACTCAGCCTTCACCGAGATCAAGGACTTAGTTGCTTGATCTCTTATTTGGAAGCAGCCTTGTCCGGATTTGGCCATCCTCGCTCAAAGGCACACCCGGACTTGGCAATCTCGTTCACCATCTTCACAGGATTCTAGACTTCATTGATCACAAGCTTAGCCAGATTCAGTTCTACATCGGTCATTAGCTTATCCGTATTCAAGGTTACCTCGCACAACACCTTATCCGTATTCAAGGTTACCTCACACAACACCTTATCCGTATTCAAGGTTACCTCGCACAACACCTTATCCGTATTCAAGGTTACGTCGCACAATACCTTAGCTAAGATCAAGGCTACCTCGCACGTCCCCTTGTCCGGACTTGAGTTCTCTCGGCCAAAAGACAGCCTTTTTGATTCCCTTCCTCGGACACAAGACTGTCAGGATTCATTTTTCTCGGCAAGTCCAAATCATTCCCGAAAACTGTTTCGTTCGGATTTAAAGACACGGTTGTTTTTGGCCCTATTATGTCCGGATTACTTTTCTTGATCTTGACTTAGTCGTGTTCTCATCCTCGTCTGAATTTGGTCACAATATTGGTCACTTCAATTTACCAAGTTTTCCCGTGATTTAAGCAGTTTTTAACTATTTTGAAGTTTGATTGTTTGTTAACTGTTTTGACTGATTTTTTCAAACTGAACAGTTTTTGGATTTTCTGAGAATTTTTGTATCAACTAATTTTTTTTCCTGAGTGATTTTTGATCTGAGTGATTTTGAAAAGTGATTTATTTGTTCTATTTCATTACTACAAAGATTCTTTTGATCAATCTTTGAATTTTTATATGGCAGCATTTTATTATAAAGAATACAGGGAACTAAAAGAGAAGTATGATAAACTGACTCTAGAAAATAATAAGAACATATCCTGGGCTATATGTTTATCATATTGTAATGAAAGAAAGGAGGAAGAGATGAAGCTTTTAAAGGAAAAACTGGATAAATTCATTAAAAATGCTTCTGATTCACAGGAAAGTTGAAGACTGAACAAACAGATTGAGGAATTAACTAAGAAACTACATTAAGCTGAGAAAGGTGTTGGGACTGAATTTTGATGTTAAACTGTATTCGTCTTGAAAGTCTATAATTGTAATGTTAGCGTGTTTGACTTTGTTAGTCATGTTGACTTTGACTAGAGGGTTCAATGTTTGACCCTATATAAAGCTTTGTCTTGTAGTGTTAGAGTAGGTAGATGAGCTTAATTGTAATACTTACGTACATTTGAGATATATAGAAGGGTTTGACTATTTGACTAATTCTCTCTACTCCTTCTATAGTGTTCTTAATGTTCATATGAGCTTGCCATAGATTCATGAAGATATTAGAAGATTGATCATATTGTGGACTAACAATTGGTATTAGAGTTGGATATGCAGAGAAATCAAGAAGAAGAAATCACCAATTTGAAGAATTTTTTAAGAAAATTTTCTAGAATTCATCTTGTTCATATGTTCTTCATATTTTCAACACTTTGACCTAAAAAAATTTCAAGTTTTTGTGTTTTTGTGTTTTGGTGTTAAAAAGATGATCAAAGTGTGCATAATTGTTTCGTAAATCTTTGTTATTCACAAAGTTTTCTGTTTTGATAATTTATTTTCAAGATTTGTTGAAATTTGTAGATTTGAAAATTTTTAGTGTTCTTGAAAAGTCTTCAAAAAGTAAGTTTTTGATCCATTTTTGAACGAAAAAGAATTGTTTTTGTGTTTTAGACATGTTTTTGTCCGGATTCTAGCTTACATCGCATACAGCCTGTGATAACTTGATCCTGGTTATCACCCAAGGTAAATAATATGTGATTATCTGATTTAAATGATTACGTGATAGCATGATAAATTGTTACGTTTGATCATGCTGGGATGTGTAAATGTGCATAATATGAAATGCATATGTTATATATTTATATGTATGCATGGTATATATATATATATATATATATTTATATATATATTTATATATATATATACATGGTGTATGTATGCATGCATAAGAGTTTTGTGAGAAAAAGAGGTTGTGTTAGCCGCCTTTCCTGATTTGGAAAGTATAAAAGGGAGGCTGAGCCTCCATATTTTCTCTTCTTGCTTTTGAGTTTCTTGTTGTGTGATTTAAAAGAGAAGAGAGGTTGACCGGATTATTTCTTGTTCGGAGATTCAAGTTGATTTCAAGTGTTTGATTTCAAAAGTTTGTTAAGGTGAGTAATTTCTAAACTCTTTTGCATAAAATTATTACTGGTTTTATATGAATCTTGTTTATTTTTTTGGAAAGAAATCAGTCTTTTGCTCAAGTGTTTTATCCGGGTATTAAATCGGACAAAGGTTAAACGATGTACTGTCCGGATTGTTTTAAATCGGACAAAGGTTAAACGATGTACTGTCCGGATTGTTTTAAATCGGACAAAGGTTAAACGATGTGCTGTCCGGATTGTTTTAAACCGATCAAATGTCGACCGGGTTATGATTGGTAAGAATAGTTATCTTTTTGAATTGAGAAGTAGGAATACGACCATTTGGTGGCCGAATTGTTTTTTATCGGTTAAGTTGTGAGTAGGGTATTGTCCGGACTTGTTATCCAGACAAAGATGTTGATTATGATTCTAAGTGTTAATCGGTCAAGCTTTATGCGATGTGTTGTCCGGATTGTTGACCGGAGATGAAGTCCGGCTAAATCAAGTGACCGGATTTGAAGTGATGCCTTGTGTTTTTGATAAGAAATGTTATTTTATCATAAAAAGGAAGTTTTTAAATAAATGATTTTCTATTGATAATAATTTCAATGACTGTGGTCTATTTGGAATTGTTTTGTGAAATAATTTGATGAGGGAATAAGGGTGGCATATCAAGGAGAGGTGTACCATGGGATAAGGGTGGCATATCAAGAAGAGGTGTACATTTGGATATAAGGGTGGCATTTGTATGTGTGATTGTATGATATAACTCTTCCTATTATATCCTTTAAGATTACCGTGTTCCGAAAATCTTTATTTCTTTGTGATTTAAAGATTTAGGCTCTTATTGGAAATCATAGTCTAGATGTTATTGAGGAGAAAGCATCAGGTTTGGCCTGAAACTTTATTTAAACCTTGTTTTGATTTGAAAAGGTTTAAAAGTGGCATTATGTGAAACCTGATTGGTTCTGAGGTATGGGATTTATATAGCTGAAAGCTGTGCTTGAAATATGGAAAAGATTTGGTATTATGTTCTTATTTATTCATATATTTGTTATATATATGAAATGTTGTTTTCCATAAAGATTTTGGTGATTTTCACCGTGCAATAACATAAGTAGGGCATCTCACTAAACCTTTCGGTCTAACCCTCGTTTTGTGATTTTAACTATGTGTTGCAGGAGGTATGGACGGTAAGGGAAAGGGGAAAATGTGATATTTTCATATATGCATTTCTACTTGAAGATCTATTTTGATGTACAATTTTGATCAATTAGTACAAGTAATGTATTTGAATTTTTAGATCTTGTATTTGGTCATAATAGATTCTTGTACTAAGGGACCTGAATGGAATGATATCAAGTATTTCTTATGTATGAAATATGTGTTACATGCAATATGTGGTTTGGGGTGTTACAAAAGTGGTATCAGAGCCTGAGTTTAAAGGATTTAGGTATTTAACAACATGATACCTAGAATTAAACTGTTTTGTTGCATGTTAAGGGTCCCGGACATAGTTAGCACCATTGGAAATAAATATGATGAGTTAAAAGAACAGTGTGTAAGGTAAATTTTAAATTACATCTGGCCAGTGTAATTATGAATTTACAGGTACACATCTGAACTTGAATACTTCATTTTATTTGGGAATGTGAATACGTGAATATTAACACTAAAATCTACAGATGTCTTGCCAAACTAGAGGATCTGAAAAAGTGGCTCGTCCATAATCTGAGCAAAGAGAAGAATCACCCGTAAATCTACCGACTAGTACATCTGAAAATAGAGGTCGGGGAAGAGTAAGAGGACGAGGCAGAGGAAGAAGTCAGTCTCATGGAAGGGGTCGGACTGGAATACATTCTGAACATGAAGAATCTCACTCTGGGAATATTCAGGAAAGATCGGTGCCACATCCTAAATATATAACCAGGGATATGTTGGCAGAAAAAATGGGAAAGTTGCGGGAAACTCTGACATCTATTATGGGAATACCGGGTAGAAACGGAAAAAGTGGAAGTTCATCCCTCTACTTCAGTCACCCACATCAAAGAAGTAGATATTAAGATGTTTTTAGCATGCAAACCACCAACCTTTTCTAGGGGGGGAGAGATCCAGTAAAAGTTATGTGCTGGATTAAGGAGATGGAATCTGTGTTCAACACCATTCGTTGTCCGAAAATAGATAAAGTTCGATTTGTTGTTTCTGTAATAAAGTCAAATGCTTTATTCTGGTGGGAAGTTGAATCATCTACGAAAATAGATATTTTACAGACTCTGTCTTGGGTAGAATTCGTGGATAAATTCAAGAATCAATTATGTCCTAAAACGGCATTGAGACAAATGGAGGAAGATTTCTTGAAACTAGAGCAAGGAAATGGAACAGTTCGAGAGTATACCGAAAGATTCATTGAATACTCTCGTTTTGCCGAACATTATGTTTCAACTGAATTCAGGAAGATAGAGAGGTATATTTGGGGTTAGAAACCCTCAATAAGAGAGTTTGTTATTGCTATGAACCCCAATACCTTTCCATTAACA
>NW_020201693.1:44719-46483 GCF_001531365.2 Cynara cardunculus var. scolymus
TTCAATACGTGCTAAGGTGTTATTTGACTCTGGTGCAAACTTTTCATTTGTATCACCATTGTTTGCTCAAACTGCATGTCTGAATTCTATGCTACTTGATGATAAATTAGTAGTTGATACTGCTAATAGTCAGGAAACTGTTACTAGTGTGTTCAATAACTGTATTATTGTTATTGAGGACTGTAAACTTCCGATCCGATTATTTCCTATGCCAATGAAAGAATTTGAGGTAGTAGTGGGTATGGACTGGTTGGCAAAGTATCAGGCTAGCATTGTTTGTAATCAGAAAATAATCAGAATTATTCTGCCAGACCAGAGAACAGTTGTTATTTATGGTGATCGTCATAATCATCATACTAGTATTTTGTCAGTAATGAAAGCCCAGAAAATTATTCGAAAGAAGAGCCAAGGATGTTTGGCATATGTAATTGATTTAAAGAAAGAGAAAAGAAAAGCGAAAGAAGTGTCAAGGATGTTTGGCATATGTAATTGATTTAAAGAAAGAGAAGAGAAAAGAGGAATCGATTCCGATTGTTAGTGAATATCCAGAAGTCTTTCCAGAAGACTTATCTGGATTACCACCAAATAGAGTCATTGAATTCCGAATTGATCTTATACCAGGAGCTGCACCAGTAGCAAAGGTGCCATACCGTTTAGCTCCATCTGAATTGAAAGAATTGGTGGCACAGTTGAAAAATTTAACTGATAAGGGATTTATTAGGCCTAGCACTTCACCTTAGGGTGCTCCGGTCTTATTCGTTAAAAAGAAGGATGGGTCTATGCAAATGTGTATAGATTATCATGAACTGAATAAGTTGACAATTAAAAACAAGTATCCTTTACCAWRGATTGATGACTTGTTTGATCAACTGGTAGGAGCAAGTTATTTCTCTAAAATTGATTTGAGGTCAGGATATCATCAGCTTAAAGTTAGGGAAAAAGATGTTGCCATAACAGCATTCAGGACAAGGTACGGGCATCACGAATTCTTAGTTATGCCATTCGGCTTAACTAATGCACCCGCAGCTTTTATGGATCTGATGAATAGGGTATGTAAGGAATATCTTGATAAATTCGTTATTGTATTTATCGATGATATTCTTATATACTCTAAAACTAAAGAAGAACATGTAAAACATCTTCGTTTGATATTGGAAATGTTGAGAAAAGAAAAGTTGTACGCAAAATTATCTAAATGTGATTTCTGGTCAAGAGAAGTTCAATTCCTGGGTCATATTATCTCCGAAAAATCCTTTTGAAATTCGAAGCTTTTTAGGATTGGCCGGTTATTACCGTAAGTTCATTTGGAACTTTTCTAAGATAGTCGTGCCATTAACTAAATTGACTCGGAAGAATGTTAAATTCCGGTGGGAAAAAGAACAACAAGAAGCTTTCCAACTATTAAAGGATCACCTCTGTAGTGCGCCGGTGTTAACTCTACCAGATGGATCCGAAGACTTTGTGGTATACAGTGATTTCTTATGCATCAAGACAAATGAAGGATCATGAGAAGTAGTATCCGACTCATGATGTGGAGTTGGCTGCGGTAATATTCTCTCTAAAAATTTGGAGGCATTATCTTCTGGGAACAAAGTGCCAGATTTACACAGATCACAAGAGTCTACAACATTTATTCAGCCAGAAAGATTTAAATATACGACAACGTCGGTGGATTGAACTTGTTAATGATTATGACTGTGAAATCCTTTACCACCCAAGAAAAGCCAACGTGGTAGCTGACGCTTTAAGTAGAAAAGAAAGGAG
>NW_020201693.1:47558-48747 GCF_001531365.2 Cynara cardunculus var. scolymus
CAATTGAGTTTAATATAGGTGATTTTGTAATGTTAAAAGTTTCACCATGGAAAGGTGTTATCAGATTTGGGAAAAAAGGAAAACTCAGTCCAAGGTATGTAGGGCCGTTCAGAATATGTAAGCGAATTGGGCCAGTAGCATATCAGTTAGAGCTGCCAAAAGAGCTGAGTCTAATTCACAACACTTTTCATGTGTCGAATTTGCGGAAATGTTTGGCTGATCCGAATCTAGCTATACCGAAAGATCAGGTTGTTGAGAAACAAAGAAATAAGACTGGTGAAGATTCGGTGGAAGTTTCACAAAGGTCCAGAAGCAACATGGGAATTGGAATCAAAGATGAGATCAGAATACCCATGGCTTTTTGATTAAAGGAATTCCGGGACGAAATTCTTTTAAGGGGTGGATAATGTGATAACTTGATCCTGGTTATCACCCAAGGTAAATAATATCTGATTATCTGATTTAAATGATTACGTGATAGCATGATAAATTGTTACGTTTGATTATGCTGGGATGTGAAAATATGCATAATATGAAATGCATATGTTATATATTTATATGTATGCATGGTATATATATATATATATATATACATGGTGTATGTATGCATGCATAAGAGTTTTGTGCGAAAAAGTGGTTGTGTTAGCCGCCTTTCCTGATTTGGAAAGTATAAAAGGGAGGCTGAGCCTCCATATTTTCTCTTCTTGCTTTTGAGTTTCTTGTTGTGCGATTTAAAAGAGAAGAGAGGTTGACCGGATTATTTCTTGTCTGGGGATTCAAGTTGATTTCAAGTGTTTGATTTCAAAAGTTTGTTAAGGTAAGTGTCACACCCCGCTAAAGCGGAAACACGGGATGCTAACAGACAAGCGAGTCATAGTAACAATTCATAAATAACACTATTTCAAGTTGTTCAAAAACAAAACGGTTCATCGGCATAACATGAATTTAACATTTACATAACGTTCGCAAAACACTTCAGAATCCAGACTTAATCGATCTTGACCCAAGTATGCTCCTTTAAAATACAAACCACTCACTTAAAACCTGAAAAGCATGGAATAAAAAAAAGACAAGGTCAACTACAAATAGTTGGTGAGTTCATGGGTTTTCACATGCATAAAACGTTTCAATGCATAAACCAAGTAATAGCAAACTTATGCGAATTCTTTGCACTTAATAAATGTAAATC
>NW_020201693.1:54841-57407 GCF_001531365.2 Cynara cardunculus var. scolymus
AAAATTACATTTCTAGCCTTGAATTCCTGGCCATTGGCAAACTCAATTACGAAGGCTTCTCTCAATTTCTGGGGTTTTAAGTTAATTCTCTGCTTAAAGTCTAGTGACACAAAAACTTCTGTCTGCCCCAGAGTCAAATAAAATCGATGGAAATTCATTATTCAGAGGAAACGTACCTGAAACTACATTGGGATCCTCTCTGGATTCCCTGGCTCCCAATTCAAAAGCTCTCCCTCGAGCCTGACTTCCTGAATTACCCACACTATTCTGTCAATTCTGGTTTGCATTTGCCCCTGTTTTCCGTTTTGGGCAATCATTCCTTATATGGTCTGGGCTYCCACACTCATAGCATAAGCGCTTTCGGCAGTCCTTTGCCGTGTGGCCCCCTAGACGACACCTCTGGCAGATGATACAATTCCCTCGGTGTGGAAATTTGCACTTATTGCATCTTTCTGCATCGCCCTGCCTTACCACCTGTGATTGGGCTTCAAAATTCCTTGTCATTCTCCTGCTTCTGTTGAATTTCCTTCCAATTCTTCGGTCCCCATACTCCTCTATCTTCCGTTTTCCCTTGGCCAACCCTCCAGATCGCACAGCATTGTTCGTGAGTTTCGTGGCAATTTCTACTGCCTCTTGGATAGTCTTTGGATTGGCAGAGGTTATGTTTCCCCTAATTTCTAGAGACAATCCCCAAATGTACCTTTCGATTCGAACTACCTCTGGTGTCATAAGGTGCGGCACCAGGTTTGCCAATTCGTGAAATCTTGTTGTATACGCAGAAATATCGTCCCCTTTCATTTCGAGGTTCCACAATTCCATTTCCAACTTTTGGAGTTCACTCCTTGGACAGTATTCGTCTTTTAGCAACTTCTTAAACTCCTCCCAGGGAATTCGATTAGCCGCTTCTCGGCCTCTGGTTTGCACTAGTGTGTTCCACCAAGTGAGCGCCCTTCCTTGTAATAGGCACGCTGCGTATTCTACTTTATTCCCTTCGGTGCATTTGCTAATGTGCAGAACGGATTCCATGCTCTCTAGCGACGATAGTAATCCTACTGCTCCTTTGGTTCCATTAAATTCCTTGGGGTTACAAGCTCTGAAAGTCTTATAAGTACATTCTCGCGGAGGTGTAGGTTCAGAGTTTGAAGTCTGGTTGGCATTCAGTCCAGCAGCCACTTGGTTGACTATATTGGGTAGTGCAACGATAAGTTGATCAGATACGAGTTGCGCTATATCGGGGTTCTCCCTTCTTGGCGGCATTTCTTTGGATCCTAATCAAAATGGAATTCGTAAGTTTGATGGCAGAGCAAGGGTAATAGCATCCCAGATATTTCTATGGTACCCAATAATGTTCTTCGTATGGAGGGTAAACAGTCATTATCAAAACCAAGATACGGTAAACTCATTCTAACAATAAATTGACATATTAAGCATTCTTCAAAAGGTGCCATGCATTGAAATTGGATGATGAGTACAAAACAGGGYTTCTAGCAATCGGAACAAGAGTGAGTATCCTATTCTGAATTCTACTTCTAGAACAACATCCAACCTATAGCTATTCCTAATGCCAACATCATCATGCTACTAACAAACAGACATCTATACAACCTCCTAATTTCACGTCGGGCAGTAGCAGTAGCCTCTATGTTCCTTATTAGGCTCTCATGATGTGCTTCCATTTCATCGGACAGGTTGTTGAGGATGTGGTGTTGATAACTCAGTCGAGTCTTGTGTACTTGTGTGTCCGCTRCWATYCTTCTTACCCACTCTCTTTCCGTTGGATTCATCCCTTGAGGGTAAGACGCAGGTATTCCRGTCACAATCTGAGTCATTCTGCTCCCTTCGTGGGGTCGGGATGACTCCCCTACGACCCTCTGTGAGTTTTCAAATGTCACTCTCTGTGGCACGGGAACACTCTTCCTAGGTGTGACCCTAGTTCTTGGACCGTGATAGGTTTGTGGCAGAATGTCAGGTACTGGCTTCGTCGGGCGTAGGTAGGACACATGTGGTGTGGCAGCAGCATCACTTGAAGCCGTATCTTGCTCGTATGGGTCCACCTCTTCGTTGAGGTTTAAGTTCCTTCTGGAGCGACTAACTACATATCCGGAGTCATCGRCAGAATATTCACTCGGATCAGAAGACATTGCCGAGATCTGCGACATGAACAATCTTAATTACTAAGGTGCATCCTCTAGCATAAGCTTAGTGATTCAAATAGAAGTTTCTAAATAAAACTAAGTCATGACAAGCAGACTATATCCTCTAGTTAAACCTCTAGTTATATTACCTAAGTTCCTTCTGGTTGTACTAGAGTCCTTAGAAAAGGAATTCTTATTCATCGTTTTTCCAATAATCCAATGGAACTCCATCCTATCAACAACTGACTTACTCCTCATACTAGAAATATTTATATATCTTACCTTCATCGATCTAATACACTTACCAGAGCTTCTGGTTGCGAGACCAGAGCCTCTGTGGCAATATCTATACTTAGAGAAATTCTAAGAAATCCTTCCATCGATCCTCTGGTTCTTCTATCCGCCCTTACCAGAGCTTCTGGTTGCGAGAC
>NW_020201693.1:60898-62734 GCF_001531365.2 Cynara cardunculus var. scolymus
GTGTACATTTGGATATAAGGGTGGCATTTGTATGTGTGATTGTATGATATAACTCTTCCTATTATATCCTTTAAGATTATCGTGTTTCGAAAATCTTTATTTCTTTGTGATTTAAAGATTTAGGATCAAGGTTCTTATTGRAAATCATAGTCTGGATGTTATTGAGGAGAAAGCATCAGGTTTGGCCTAAAACTTTATTTAAACCTTGTTTTGATTTGAAAAGGTTTAAAAGTGGCATTATGTGAAACTTGATTGGTTATGAGGTATGGGATTTATATAGCTGAAAGCTTTGCTTGAAATATGGAAAAGATCTGGTATTATCTTCTTATTTATTCATATATTTGTTATATATATGAAATGTTGTTTTCCATAAAGTTTTGGTGATTTTCACCGTGCAATAACATAAATAGGGCATCTCACTAGACCTTTCGGTCTAACCCTCGTTTTGTGATTTTAACTATGTGTTGCAGGAGGTATGGACGGTAAGGGAAAGGGGAAAATATGATATTTTCCTATATGCATTTCTACTTGAAGATCTATTTTGATGTACAGTTTTGATCAATTAGTACAAGTAATGTATTTGAATTTTTAGATCTTGTATTTGGTCGTAATAGATTCTTATACTAAGGGACCTGAATGGAATGATATCATGTATTTCTTATGTATGAAATATGTGTTACATGCAATGCGTGGTTTGGGGTGTTACACAGCCTTCACAAGATTTAGGTTTTATATCTCTCATCATTGCGACTGGTTTCATTGTCTTAGCCATTTTTAACTTGTTATCCGGACACCATTCTGTCAGACTTGGTGTTACTCGGACACAGCATTAGCTGTACTTGGCTAAATCGATCAAAGGCTTCTGCGGTTTTCAAGTTTATCGGACAACAAGTCATTCTTATTAGATCTAAATCGCTCAACTTTCTGTCTGGTTTTGGTGTTAATCGAACACCACCCTAGCCGAGCTTCACTTTCTCGTCTAATTTTATACAAGGTCTCATCTGGATTCTGTCCATATCGCTCACAAGCCTTACATCATTACAAGGCTTACACGATTTAGACTTGGTTTATTTTTCATATCTTGTAATTCGGACACCCCTTTGTCCATATTTGGAGTTGGCTTATCCGATTTATCGTCTACCTCGTTCAAGGCTTAGCCGATTTAAGGTTTACCCGTATCCAAGACTTATTCGCGATCTCTTGTTTCTCGCATCCATATCCGGACACGCCTTGTCCGTATTGCACCATCCACAGTCATTCCCGTTTCCGGGGTACCTGCTTCCTCGTTAAAAATTGGTCGCGATCTTCATTCCTTGGACAAACCCGTGTCCGAGCTAGCCAACATCGCCTAATCCCCGTGACCGAGCTTGACAACCTGGACTTTGTTCTCAGACAACTCCTTGGTCGCGACTTGTTTTTCTCGAAGCCAAATCCGGACACTGCCTTGTCTGGATTGATTGCTTTCCTCGGCCAAAAGCAGTCGTGATTTGGCCTAACCCTGCATAACCCTGTGTCCGATTTCAATCATCCTCGGCCAATGACTTGCATCCTCGTCTACCACATTGTCCGGACTTGCATCCATCCTCGGCTGACTTCATTTTCTTGATAACAAGCTTGTCCGATTTAAACTAAGACATGTGTTCATCGGCCAAGTCTTAGTCGCGATCTTCCCTACACCGCCCATCTTAGTGTCCATATTTGGTTTTGGTAACAAGGTCGTTCGATTTTTGTCACACCCCGCTAAAGCGGAATCACGAGATGTAACAGGCAAGCGAGTCATAGCAACAGATCATAAATAACACTATTTGAAGTTGTTCAAAATAAAATGATTCATCG
>NW_020201693.1:63057-63747 GCF_001531365.2 Cynara cardunculus var. scolymus
CCACATGATTAGACTAGAAAATGTAGGTTATTGTGCACCCCTTTCTGGGTGGGACTGTCAACACAATAGCAACTATCCACAATACCATGGCCCGGGAATGTACCCGAGTTAACAAGTAGCGTTTGCGGACGGGGACTTTCATTTGGAAACATATACTCTCAAGAACATCAGTTTAGCATTTATTCTAAGTGCAATAATAGTTATCATACAAAATATAGCAACCCGACTAAGCAGTTCCTTAGCCCAAGAGGTTTCAAGTAAAACTTGACTAAGCAGTTCCTTAGCCCAAGAGGTTCCAAGTAAAACTTGACTAAGCAGTTCCTTAGCCCAAGAGATTCCAAGTAAAGCATCGACTAAACAGTTCTTTAGTCACAAGTATCDDARAACATAAACATGCAAAGTTTGCTTAATCTCATGCTTTTCCCCCATAAAACATATAAAAAGCATTAAAAATAGGGCTGTGAGAACTCACAAGTTTGGTGAATATCCGTATGTTTCCTCTAGGGACTTGCTATGCTTGCTCGAACTTCCTGACAGACCAACCAGCGCTATATTAACTTAATGGTTTCCTTGACTTAGGTAGGGCAAAGTTGGTTCGAATGCAAAGCCATCAAATATTTTCATAAAATAAAGCCGATATTTTTAATATTTAAATAAAAAGGAACCTTCTAAAACCTTATTAATGACATC
>NW_020201694.1:0-3997 GCF_001531365.2 Cynara cardunculus var. scolymus
ATAGGCATCGGGTCAAGCATTTCTTCCCGGAAGGAATGCAAGATCCAAGCCAAAAATTTCTCTGAAAGATTGTCGAACCTTCTGTTGTAAATAGTGTAAATAATTTTTTTTATCGTACTTCTTGTTTATTTCCAGCAGGTATGCTCACAGTGGGCTCCTCGTGCTCACATTCTGAAGAGGGTTTTGGTTATGTATTTTTTAAAAGATTGGCGGGTTTTTGTGGATTTTTCTAGGGAAAAGAAAAAGGAAAATAAGAAAAGAAATGAGGTTATTTTTGAAAAATAGTAATGATGGTTTTTCTGAAAATGGTGGCTTGTGTAAGGATTTGACTAGTACCATGACATCATATCTTTTTCAAATCACTTGTATTTTCAAGGACAATTGCATGTAGATGTGGGTGGTTTCCTATGCTAAACCCCATCGGTTACCTACGAAAAAGGGGGGAAAAGACTCCACTTTTATTTTACTATTCATCTTCTTCTCCTTTTTCATGGCCAGAACTCGAAACAACCCCACCGGCCGGCCACCATTACGACCACCTGCTCGTCGCTCGTCTCGTCGGACGCTGACCGGCGACACGCCCTCAACCACTCCCGCTCCATCGATGCATTCCCCAACGCCTCTCTCACCGGATTCCATCGCTTTCGCTCCACCAGTGCGGGAACCATCCACCACCATCGCCGGTCAAACCTCCACCATACGAGTCGATTACGACGAGTATCACGCCGTCGTTACTCCGGTATGTATCACTCCAACTCCTCCCCTATTTTCTACCATTATACACACCAACCCAACCACCGGCGCCGGTTTGTCTTCTGTGCGACCGCCGGCCGCCGTGACCCTTCCTGCGCCCACACCAACAACACGACCCCTTTTCCTAGCCCTAACCATACCACCCTCTATCACCCCTCTATCTAACCCCCTCCCACCACCAATTAACCAACCACCCACTCAACCGCCCCCTATTGCCCTTCCCTCCACACCACTCGGCCCACCCACCATCCACGATTTCGACCTAAATACTTTAGGGGAGGAGTTTATTTTCAATTTTGAAGCCAATACCTCTAATAATCCTGAAGATTTATTTCCTTTTTCCATTCCCGAGCCCATCGATGACTTACCACTACAACCCCCTGTGACTCAAACCGTGACTACACTTTCTAGTGAGGAACTCCCAGTTACTGCCCCCAGTGGGCAGACTGTGAGCACAGACACATCCTTGGGAAGTATTATGAGTTCCAGTTCTGAGTCTGCCATTCCTCAACCATTACCCAAGCCCGTATATGAAGATATCGATTATGAAGACGAGATGGCACAGGACCTAGCCAATGATGATGATGAAGCCGAGGAAGAAGGGGAGCAGGAGGATTTTGAAGAAGAATTTCCAGATGAAGACGTGTTGGAGGTCAGCAAGCCCAAACCTTCGAAAAAAAGGAAGGCAGCAGCGAGGCCAAGGCGACAGCCAGCACCAAAGCCAAAGAAAGAAAAGGTGGTGCCATATCAGGAAAGGTACAATCGGATAAAAAATAATAAAATTCTTTTAGAGCGTGCCTTTGACCCCGGTTTGGTCAATGCCTTTATGGAAATACGACACCATTTGGTCGCTTTGGGATGGGACAGGTTGGTGGTTGCCCCTGTGATGGCCAATGTTTCTTTGGTTACTGAATTTTACGCGGCAGTCGGCACCACTTCGAGCATTTCGGTACAAATTCGGGGTAAGAAAGTAGACTGGTCGGGGCCGAAGCTAAATGCAGCCCTTGGACTCACCCCACCGCCGGAGTGCTCCTTTGCCCAAATTATAAATGGTACACATGAAGTTCCCGATGATGAGATCGCTTCCATCCTTACTCTCCCCGATCGGGGATGGTCAAGGGACAACCGGCGACAAATGATTTTCGCCGCCCATCTTAACACGGAAGCAGGCCTTTGGTTTCAATTTCTCCGACACAATTTAATCCCAACAGTGCACGATAGTACTATCTCAAAGGACAGGTGCATCCTTCTTTACTGCATAATGAGCGAATTGCCCATCGACCTTGGGCTGATCATACAAGCCTCTATCTTGACCGCCGCACAAAGGACAAATTCCCGCCTGGTCTTTCCGGCCCTAATCACCAAACCTTTGGCTAAGGCTAGGGTCCCAACTGTTGATGAGGATTCTATTGTTGTCGGCTCTCCTTTGTTGGGACAGAACACCATTGACCGTCGGCATAGGGCATCTCGGCCCTATGTACATTTCGAGCCTTCTGTCCCGGTTGAGAAAGATACTGAAGACCCCGTGGCGCCATCCACCGTTCAACCACATGCGCCACCGGTTGTCCTTCCCGAACCACAGGTTGCTGCCGTTTCTGAGTCGCCGAATGTTGCCGTTAGCGAGCCACCTGTCGTGCATATATCTGAGCCAGCAGCTGTCCCGATGGCCGAACCAACTGCAGAGATCCCAAGATGCGGAGATGATAGCCCCTCCGAGCCACCGCCAAGCAACCCTTTAGGCTCGGGGTATGGGTCGGCAACTTGGCTGTCCGTTTTGGCATTACAATGGGAGGAAACCAATCAGAAATTGGAAGCGATATTGTCAAAGGTTGGAGGTATTGAGGACCGAGTCTCCGAGTTGGAAAAGAAGAGTGCACGTTATTGGGCATACACTGGAGACTGGAACCGGGTGGAAAGACAACTCTATGGGCGTCAGGATACTCTCTTGACTGCCCAACTTCCACGATTCCCCAGCGGTATTTGCCCACCTCAAGTCCGGTGCTTCCCACCATTGTGCGCCCACTTGCCGACGTCCGTTGTTGCTACGCCCTTTGCTCCGGCTCCCCACATTCCTGTTGTTGCTACGTTGCCTACCACCACTGCGATCGTTCCTGCCATTGCTGTTTCCGTTACTGCTCCCATTGTCCACAGCTCCGAGGCGGCAGATGCAGCCACTGTTTACCCACAGTGAGCAGTTTGACATATATGGTTAAATTCTCAACTTTTGATCCAACCTCTGTAAACATTATTTTTGGATATATCTTTTGGGTACAGATACATTTTCATTCCGTCTTTTGTGTATGCTTTGCGGAATGTCATTTTCTTTTGTGTGGATATTTATGACATGGGTGTTGGATTTCCTTTTGCTTTGTCTAGTTCCATTGTTCATTTCAGGTACAATTTGCTTGGATGATTTTTGGTAGTGTTAAAGTTAAAAGGATGTAGGCCCTCCTTTTGTTTTTAAACCCAAACACTTTTTCCCTTGCACCCAACCCGTAACCTTTTGGTCCCTTTGGCAACAATGGGGACATTGTTATTATCAAGTTTGGGGGGATGTGTCCAAAAAGAATATATATATATATACCTTCGAAAAATTGGGAGGTATGAAAAAAAAAAGAAACCAAAACAAAAAAATAGAATAATCGGTCTTCGGAAAATTGGAAGACAAAAATAAAAAGCCCGGTATTCCAAAAAGGGCAAAGTTATGCCAAGATATGGGTCACGAACTTTTTCCAAGTACTCAAAAGTGAATCAATGAGAACTTTTGCTTCAAACCCTTTTGTAGTATAGGATAAGTTTGGGGGAGGGATACACGCTATCATTGCCAAAAACACTAACCCGAAAGCTCTACTGATTAACGGCAACACTACGAAGATCAAGCAAAGAAATTGTACATCATCTTTACTAGACGAATTTCCAACACCTTCCGTAAGTATTTTGTTCTTGTTCCTTTCTTTTTATGTCTTTTTAATTATTTTCTTTTACTTGAGGACAAGTAATACCTCAAGTTTGGGGGTGTGATAACTCTCATTTTGTGAGAGTTATTTGTTGTTCAATACCCTTATTTTATTGTATCTTTGGTACCCATTTTGCTCATATCCTATATTTTTGGTCCAAATTATGTAAAGAGGTGATGAAAGGTTTAGAATTTAATTATTTTCTAAAAAACTCATTATTGTTGGTAAATTTTGCATCTAGTTGGATTTGAACAAAATTATGATATTCATATTCTTGGATATTATTG
>NW_020201694.1:4287-5349 GCF_001531365.2 Cynara cardunculus var. scolymus
CACATTTATTGGTTGTACCTTCACCTTTTGCAACCTATCAAGAGGAGGTGACTTGGTCAAGATTGAAGAAGACATGTGGTGATGGGTGGTCATTACCCATTGGACAAAGAGTATTTGGGTCCCACCTTTCCCCCTATATATTTGAAGACTTCTCTCAAGCATTGAATCCATCTCCAATTCAACTCAATCCAACTTTTTCACCAGCACCTTGGAGCATCCTCTTAAAGCTTTGTAGTATTAGAACTAGTTTATTTTCAGTTTGTAATTTAATTCATAGTTCAGCTTTTATTCTCGCCACTGTATTGTGTGCCCTCTGTGGGCACCAGTAAGTATTTAWTTTCAGTTCAAGTATTTCTTATGCAGCTTTCTTCTTCTATTTTTGTTATGTTTTCTAATTTCATTATGAGCTAAGCACCCCTTTGGGTGTGGGTGTGAGTCAAGCTTAAGGATTTAAGGGCACACTTGGGTGTTGCCATTTTTATTKATTCTTAAGCTTGGTCATTTAAGTCGGGACGTAAACTCAACRYRGATAAGCCGATCACTTTGAAGTGTTAATATTAGATCATTGATCCAGAGATGAGCGGATCTGAAATACGGCTTAGATGATGCACAAAGGTTCGAGAGAGTCTTTGATAATCACGCAGAGATGCGGGTTTTTGCATGTTTTTAGCTTTTGTTCAGATATTATTCGAGTTTATGCTACAATACGTTGTGAGTATAAATCTTCAGACTAGTGGAGTCAGATATCTTTTTATCTAGTAGCTAAATCGGCAAGTTTAAGATTGATAAATTTGGACGCTTTGTGGGCACTCTGTGGGCACAGTATATAAGAATTCACTTTCGAGAGAAAGGAGTTCTTATAGAAATCACATGGGTTTCTGACCAAGTCGTTCCTGTACTATTCTTAAGCAAAGCTTACACCTATACCCATCTTTTAATATTAAAAGTTTATTTCGTATTTTAAACACTTTGCACCAATCGAAACTCAAATATTTTCTCAACTCGAAGCATTGTTCAAGAAGTTCATGAAAGTCTCTGATTCTCAGTAAGTCCGGTCCCTGT
>NW_020201694.1:5909-16049 GCF_001531365.2 Cynara cardunculus var. scolymus
ATAAGGAATTTCAAATAGTTAATTTGATACTAATATCGATATATTTTTGTCAAATTTTTATGATATCTTCAAACATATATTTTATTCAAAAATAAAAAAATCATCGCTTTCTCAACATCACATAAAGCCATATTATAACATCGACTGAGATAAAAAATAAAATAAAATATTAAAATCATGATATATCTCGCTGCATTGTTCGAGTATGCTTCTAATATTAATATATAGATAAAGAATATATAAAACATTAAAACCAAGATATAATTTTTAATATTATTAAATTTATTTGATATTTTATGGATTTTAAGAGTGATAGAACTTTAAAGCAATTCAAACAATATAGCAGCAATGTTCTGAAGAGAATGTGTGTACATGTAATTAAGGTCTACTCTCACGAGACTGAATTTGATTTGTCAAAGACTCTTGTCAACGGATAATGGGCTGCGAAGGTATGTTCGAAAATTTCAAGAACTTCACTCTTTAGGGTTTTTGTCAACATGATTGATCGAAGTGACGTGAAACCCATAATTTGTCAAAACGATGTTTGAACCCCAACATTTTCTTCTTCTTTTTTCCTTCTAATTTTGTGCCTATTTCAGTTTTTCTAGCATATCATCTAAAGCTTTGTGCTTGGAATTTGTACATAGACCTGCAAGTTAATTATGTTTATCTGCTGGAATTGAAATTTTGGATGCTGTAGAAATGGGATTTATTAAAGGGATGCATGATTTTTAATAACCTCTACTTGTTCTTAGTTAATTGGCTTACAGTTCACAATTTTGGCTAAATCTTGTAAAAACCTAATGGTTGAACCACCGTTATCTTTGATAGTGGATGAGCCAATATTTTTGCCACGCGCGGTGCACTGGATCAGAGGCCACTAGACACCATTTTGAGGGATTTTTTAAGTTTTTTTTTTTTGTTGATTTTGAGGATTTTTTTCAGTTTTTTTGGTTGATTTCTAGAGATTCTTTCGGTTTTTTGGTTGATGTAGAAGGACTTTTTTGGTTTTCTTCTTGATGTTTCTTGTATTTCTAGTAGCTCAAAGTGCACCTTTCATACCCAAAAAAGAATTTTACTTCGAAATTTAGTTGAGTAGGTGCACAGGACCCCACTCAGGCATGAATAGGTCCACTCGTGATCTTTGATGTATTTCCCTTGTTAGTTTGTGCTTTTTTCCTGCTCTATTAGCATGGAATTTATGTGTTCAAATTTTCAATTCAAGAAAATTTACATGGAAACCTCATCTAATGATCTGTTGAGAATTGGATTTTAGAACTGAGATTGATCAAAGTATGTAAAGTTCAATAATTTTGATTGCTTTAGTTTCTTTGGCTGCCCTGGTTCTAAAATATGACAAACATTGTATAAATCTTATAATTCAGACCCTTGTTGTCTTGGATCTTTTTCCTTTTAGTATAATTGTTCCCCTTTTTGGCTTTAGAATGTATTATTTTCTTAGAATTTGTATCAATTAAATGTTAATTAAAACGTTATCTAAATCTGTTTTTGGTTTTTGTTATTGTTGTTGTTTTGCTTTTTTGTTTCTTGAATGATGGGTTTCATTGAATTTATGACCTAGATTTATCAAAATGGCAAAATGTCGTATAAACCTAACAAATTCAGACCGTCCTCGTCTTTGACCATTTTTCTTCTTGTTTTTCTTTAATATCTTCCTTACTAGTATTTCTGTGTCTGTGGTTGATGTCTGAAGTTAAACTTGTCTAATTTCTAGCATGAAAAATTACAGTTCAAATGGTCGGAAGTAGAATCTATGCTGGTAGGCATAAAATGTATATTTCATGATCTTTTTAACCTCTTAATATTCTTTTTCCTTCTAATTATATTTTGAATTGATGAAATCTAGGGACCATGGACATAGAGGTTGGACCAATTGAAGAGACTGTTCAAGCATTAATGGAATATTTGGTTGGTCCATTGCTACCTTTGAAGCATAGCGACATTTCAAAGAGAATTCCATCTGAATCTCAACAGAAGTCTGTTGCTGAACAGGTCTCCCCTTTTTGCGATCATGCATCTGATTTTTTTGGTCTTGCTTAGGCCCTGTTGGCTTGTCCATTAATAAACTACTGAATGGGTTCATCCATTTCTGTTTGTTTTGATATTGTTTCCTTCTATTCTTTCATGATTTATTTTGTATAAATCTAGATTTTCCTCATAATTATTACTTTAATTCTTTCAAGCATCATCCCCTCTATGGCATGCTGACATCAAATTATAAGGTAGCATGTGCAGGAGGAGCCTTGATGTGAGCTCATAAGGAACTAATGAGATTGCATAACAATTTGGGCAAAAAGTTGATTACCGGCAACCCCAACTGGCCCCACATGGAACTCGCCTCCAAGGATACCAATGTGAGGGGGCATTTTTTTGGCTCACTCAGCGGCTGAGGCTAGTGGGGGAGGGGGGATGAATCGAGCCTGGGACCTGTCTTGTATTTGGGCAAAGTCGCTGTGCCCCTTGCCAACTGAGCTACACGCCTGCGAGATTGCATAGCAATGGTTCATCCAGGAAGTGAGAGGCTATGGAGGACGGCCCGAGAGGCATATTAATTCTGATATAGTTAGGACAACCCTTGTTTAAGGCTGCACTAGAGTTTCTTGATGAGGAAATGAAACAGGATTAGTGGTTGATAAAAAATGTCTAGGATTTCGGAAAAAAGGTTTTTCATCATGAAGGGAAAACATGAAGATATAAGGTAGATGTGCAGATGCAGGTCCAATCCTGTGAAGCAACTTACTTTAGTATAGTGTTGTATCCCCACCAAGTGCAATACCAGTGTGGATGCAGTCGAATAATTATAGGTTGCACATCCATTTATTAGAATTTCAACAGAGCTTCGATACCGCTTGGATGAATCAGGGTCGGTTCAAATTTGGCTGTGGTGTGGGTGAGATTCAATTATTATTTTATTATTTTAGTTTTTGGCTTCAAGACTTCAAATGCTTCCAGCTCCAAAACGGAAACAAATGTTTCAAACACTTGGCATCTTATATGGGATTGTATTAAAACCAAATAAGTCACCTTTTTGGACTTAGGATAACTTTGGTTTGCCATTTTATTTTCCATTTCTATCCTCTCCTTTTTGTTATATCATTCATCAGTAGTCTGTTTTTTCTGCTGTATGTCTCCTCTGCGCGTTTCTGCTTTACGTTTTCTCCCCTTTTCAATATATATCTTTTTTTTTTTAATTAGTATTCATGGGCTTGTTATTTATGTGTGATTTTTAAGAGAGTTTAATCAAGTACTTTGGTGGATTATTCTTGTATGAGTTTAGATTATTTAATGACGGGTTAAGTTACTTGACTACTTCGTGTAACACATGCACACGCATATATTATATATTATGTATATGTGAGTGAGGTTCAGGGAAAACCTCCCAAAAATAACCATTCATCTGTATGGTATGCATATGTAATTAAAGATGTTTTTTAGTTTCTATGCACGTGTGCATGTTATGCACTTGTACGTACCAGACAAATTACTTGTATGCACATGTGCATACCAGACAAATTACTTGTATGCACATGTGCATACCACACAGATGAATGGCTATCAGGGTGTTCCTTAGTTTTTCATTTTTTTGTGGTTTTCCTTTAAACTTTTGTGCCACACATAGGTTTGAGGATCGTTCAAAATTTCATGCACCCAATCCCTAATTGCTTCTGCATCTGGTCTGATTTCAGGTTCATGCTGCTGCGGTACTTTACAATTACTATCACATAAAGCACCACCAAAAAAGAGAATTTCTAAAGTTTGACCAGTTTTGTAACTTGGCTATTATGTTCAAACCGAGTATATTACACCATATGAAATACATGCGTCAATCTGATCGCCCCATTATAGATGACCCTGAAAATCAGCTTTCACTAACAGAGAAAGCAATTATGGATGCATGCACCATATCCGAGACTTTGCTGGATGCTTCGGCTAATATCTCAAGTATAATAAAAGGATGGCCAATAACCAAAGTGGCAGTCCTGTTAATAGACTCCAAGAGAGAGAACTGCTTCCTACAGTTCAACAATGGAGTATGGTCGGTCATTGAAAAGGAAATTTCTTCTGAAGTGAGTGGAATTGGGAGTGAAAGTAAAACAAACAAGAAAAGAAGAATGTTATATATGAACAAAGATGATGCAGAAGGTGAAGCTGGGTTTCAGCAGCTTGCACTTTCTGCTGTCAAGGAAGTTGCAGGTAGAACTGTAGTTATATACTAGAGCAAGCAACATGGTTCCTACACATGATTGCCTAAAGGGATAACTATTAGAGTAAATTACAGTTTTGGTCCCTGTGTTCTTCTCGCTTTTTTTTTCTTCGTTTTTGTCCCTACAATTTGTTTATTCCAATTTTATCATCATGGTTTGCCATTTTGCTCGGCTTTGGTCCTTCTCTCTAACGCTGTTAACTTCCATCTGTTAATCTCAATTTTCTCTCATTTTCATTCTAAAAATGACAAAAGACCAAAATGCGCCTCACTCAACAGATGGATGTTAACAGCCGTTAGTGGGAGGTACCAAATCCGAGCAAAATGGCAAACTACATGCTGGCAAAATTGGAACAAACAAATTGTAGGCACGAAACCAAGAATATAGACAAAACACAGGGACTAAAACTGTAATTTACTCTTGTTATTATTCCACCCCATCCACCATGTTCCTGTAGCTCATATTCTATACTATTATAACTCCGTTATGATAACTGCTAGTGAGATGAGATTGTTAGTAATATTGTGTTCTTTTTTGACAGTTTAACTGAACTTTATTGATACTTGGATATGATTTAATACACTGAAACAGGAATCATCACTGGTGAACTTGTGGTTTTGGAAGGACATGTAGTTTATTCTTTGAGTCGAGCAAAGACTGCTACTCGCTTTTACATTGTGCAAAGCACCCAACCAATCAGCGAGGATAGTTTGGTTCCTATTCAAGATGCTATTTGTAGGTTAGTACTAGTTTGAACATTTGTTTCTGAAGCCTTAAGGCCTTAGTTTGCTATTTTAAGAATATAATATGTAATGATAATAAATGAGTATCCCCTTTGAGGCCCTGTTGCAAATGAACCTAAATCATTTGGTATGTAAGCAGCTCAATCATGTTTTGAAGATGGCAATAAGATATTAATTGATCTCTGTGACTACACAGATTCACATACAGTCATCAGTAGTTATAATGATCAGATGCTTATTGACATAAGTTACGACACATCAAAATTAAGACCTTTGGAAATTGTGCTTGGGCCTGATGGCACATTTATCTTACTGAAGCACTTAGGCTCTGTTTAGTGCCATCATTACATATGGACGTGGATTTTTGGCATAGGGATTAGAGACCTCATTCTTATCATTCCATTAGACAACAACTCCCTCCATCCAAAAATAAGTGTCCACATTTCTATTTTAATTTGTCCCAAAAAAGTGTCCACTTTTAAAAGTCAATGCCTACTTTCCAATTCTACCTTTAATTATGAGATGGAGAAATTCATTACTCTCTCTAATATTAAGAGAAATTGTCATTAGTTGATTAAAAAGTGTAACTAGTTACATGTCTAAACTTAGTCGCTTTTATTGTCGACATATATTTTGGGACGGAGGTAATATATTTTTTTGGTTATGCATGTTTATGACATCCAATGGCTATCTCAAAGAAGCATATTATTGGGATGGAAATGTCTCTGAAGATTTTTGCATTTTCTAACATATATGACTGTATTACTTTTGTGTAGCTTACAAGGCCCTGTGGTAAGGAAGAGTTCAGGCAGTTGGGTAATTACTCCTGTTGTTGAGTACTATCACCTTCTTCCATATGCTGAGAAAATATCAGAGTGGTTCTCAAGGTAACTTAGTTTTGTCTCAATCTCAATACACAAATCCCTGGTACATTTGCTTATACTAGTATCTGGTATACTTTCTATCTATGTTTGATGAACATCACTAACACAAAAACCTTTTTAAGCTTGAGTAGTATAAAAAATGGAATTAAGGGTCCACTCTGTGCGTCATCCTTGGCTATAGTCCCATGCACCATGGGTACCAGTGCCTTGATCTCTACATTGACCACATCTACATTGCTTGACACATCCGCCTTCAATGAGGTTGTCTATCCCTTCCTCAAAAAAACCACCTTCACCTTCGCCCATGTCCATTCCCATTCCTGGCTGACCCATCACCGACAGCATCGTCACCCATACCATGTCAGCACCGCCAATTCTTTTGGTCCCACATCAGCCGCTATTGAGCCCCTACGTATTTTGTTTGAGCATGAAAGACTAGATTGGCTGAGAGGTGAAGGTGAATGAATACCAAGTTCCTGTAAAATTTCTTGGAGCCATGTGATTTTAGCCGCATTATTATCTAACGCTTTGTACTCGGATTTGATATAGGACTTGGATATGGTTTGTTGTTTACAAGCGGTCCATGAGATTAGATTGGAGCGTAGGTGAATTTCAATCCCCCGGTGGAGCGACGGTCAAACAAAAAGGGTTTGGTGGGTGAATGGAGGACCGGTTACCCGGAAAGCCTTCTCAAAAGTGGACTCGGCGACTCGGACAGCTATCGGATGACCGCGCTTGAACTGAGGGGGGTGGGGTGGAGGGTTGCAATTTACCGAAGCTTAAATCTTAATATCATATTGTAAAAAAGGACCACGAGGTCCTTGATCGAATCCGAGTACAATGTGTTAGGTGACACTATGGCTAGAAGCACATGGATCTAATTTTACAGGAACTTGCTATTCGTCCACCTTCACCTCTAATTTTACAAGAACTTGAGGTGGCGTATCAAACCATATCTCTCGTATGGTAATTAGTATTTATCCGTCATATAACTCTATGTAATATGGCAAGGATTCCTAGTCCAACTACAATAGGAATTCTTCTCTATAAATATAGTTATTGTACTCTCATTTAATCAATCAATGCAATACAATTGTTTGAGGTTTGTTACGATTAACCTTGTGATCAATACCATGAGATAATATTCTCTAAATTCTTTCCTTGTTCGCAAAAGGGGGTCTTCAGTCAATTTTACCTACTATCAAAATTGAAGCAATGACTTTGGTCATATGAAAATGTATAGCACAATTCCTTGTATTGTCAATCTATAAAATGTGTTTCTCAATAAGTCAATCCGTTAGAAAGAATTTGTCAGTGTGCATGGTGAAAGACAATTTGGAGTGCAGAGACAAGATTTCCATAACAAATACCGCAAGCCTAATTGTGTATGCTTCCCATTTCATTTAGGGAACCATTGGCAACACAAGTACAAAGAGTTACCGTTACCAACAAGTAAAGAATCATTACCAAAGTAGGCCTCGGAGTTGTCAAGGCTAGATAGATCTGGAGTGGCATGGTGATTTGCGCCAATGTCGGGCTTCCAAGTAGATCCTGATTGCGAACCAGCATCGAAGTAAGTAGCATAGTTGGCCTGTGGCGCTGCACGGGATTGGTTAGGCTGGTTAGGACACTGAGAGGGTAGGTGACCAATTCCACAGCGATTACAATGACCATACACCATGTTTTGAGTAGAAGCCCAAGAGAATTGATGTGTGCCATTACTATCACGATTACGAGAGTTGAAAGCGGGTCGTGAGTTACCACGTGAAGATCCACGAGAACCACGACCACCATGGTTATTGAAAGACCGGGATCCAAAATAAGCCTGTGGTCGTGATGAAGTTGCAGGGTTCAGTTGATATCTCAATTGGGAAGCCATGAGTTGAAGATTATGAAGTTGTTGAATGGAGTCGAAATTGGGCTGCTGTAGTGGTGTAGAGGCAGCCGTAAGAGGCTGCTGAGCAGGAGAGGCAGTCGCAAAGAGAGCCTGGGGAACTTGCGGATTTGTTGCCAAGATCCTTGTAATCATATAATCATGGTCACTTAATAAACCATGCAATTCGTTGAAGTTGACAGGAGGGGAGCGAGCCAAGAGGTTTGATTTGAGACCATTGTATTCTTCACGAAGCCCTGCTAGGGTTAGCATAACCAGATCTTTGTCTTTCATTGGTTCGCCTATATTGGCTAGAGCAGTTGCATATTCTTGTGCTCTACTGAGGTATTCGGCAGGTTTTTCATCAACCTTCATGGTGATTCGAAGTAATTGATTTTTAAGAGTAAATTCATGGGATGAAGTAACCGGAGCATACGCTCGTTCTAAAAACAGCCATATCTCTCGAGATGTTTTGCCCTGAATATGTTGAAAGGACTCTTCTGACACAGTAGAGATGATGAGCATATGGATGTGAACGTCGTTGGAGACCCATGGTTGGTAGCTTGGATTGTCAGTTGTAGCAGATCCGTTTGTAACCTTCGATTCTGGATAGGGAATAGTGCCATCAATGTAGCCAAAAAGATTGTGAGAGGTAAGAAAAGATTCGACCATTGATCGCCAATAGCCATAGTTCGTGGGTTTTAGGGTGAAGGCAAACTTGTGAGAATTATGGGTTGTTTTCTCTTGATTAGTGAGAGTTATGATTGCGGTCATAGTAGCTTGGAAGAGGTGACGGCTGGAAGAATGCCGCTGGAGGTTTGTGACAGTTGGAGGAGTTGCCGGGGGTTGCGTCTGCTGTCTGAAGGTCGTCGGAGGTTGGGAATGGTGCCGCCGGAAGTTACGTCGGTCAGGCTGGAGGTTTTATCGGTTGAATTGAAGCCAGAAAAAGAAGGGATTTGATTGGCTCTGATACCAAATCAAACCTTGATTTTATTGATTTTATTATATATTTAAAAGACATAATACGTGCCCTATATATAGGACAGATAATTACACTTTAATACCCTAAGCAGTTACACTTTAATACCCTCAATAATAAGGTTATTTAACTTAGTCTAACACGTAGTGAGGTATTGAGTTTGTTTTCTAATGTTGGATTGTTTTGTGAACAATATTGATGGTCATGTTCACCTTGGAAATCAATGGAAATAGGACGGTTAGGAATGTTGTTAAGATGGTTTTCTAATTTTAGGCTACGATCTTTGGGAACAATATCAACATGTCATACACACCTTGACATTCCATGGTAATCTTACATGGTTTTTGTTCACCATTAGTAGATATCATGAATATCCCAGTGACTTGTGTCCATAGTTTTAAAAGGCGGAATCGGGCCTCGAGGCGTTTTCCCATGATGAGGTAAGGCGTAAGCCTTGAGGCAGCCCGAGGCCAGATATATATATATATATATATATATATATATTATACTACACAAATTAATATACCTTATGCAAAAAATATATACCAATATTTATTTCACTACAACATTATAACATGAAACATATGCAATATATATGTATATATTTATATTTATAGGGGTCCATTCAAGGGAGAACGGGTTAGTTTGTGATAACTGTGAGATTCAATTTCAACCACAAATCAATGGATAAATTAGGAAATTAATATTTTTGGTAATTTGACTTAAAATTTTAATTGAAGGGCATTTTAGGTATTTACATTTTTTTTATCTCCTCTGTCTGTCTCTCCTACTTCCGGCCTCCGGTGAACCTTATGTCCGCGAACACCATGTGATACTCAAAATACACCAAGATGCACAATGTGATACCCAAAATACATACAATGTAATATCCAAAACATACCAAGTAAACTTCAAGACCACTATGATACCAATTGTGAAACTATTGTGATATCAACTGTAGTTACACTATGATACCTACGTTGTGTGTGTATATATGTGTATGGGGGGGATTCATTCAAAGGAGAGCTAGAGACTACTGCGATACACACCACGAGCAATGTGATACCCAAAATAAAGTAATTAATCTAATTAAAGTAAATTGGAGTATTAAACTAAAGTAAACGGAATAATCAACCCAAATTACTAATTTACCCTTCGATGTTATCTTAAGAAAAATATTAATTATCTTAAATGATTGGCTCACGTTGGATCTCACAGTTAACCACAAACTAATAAGTTCTCAATTGATTAGGCCCCTATATTTATATATATATATATATATATATATATAGAGGGTGGTTCAAATACTAACCCAATATTTTGTGCAAACTTTGCTAACCCACATCAACCAATAATGTTGCATATTTGGGTTTGGTTAAAATGTAACTTACATATTAATGATAAGGGTATTTAGGTCATTAGTCATTCTTATGTA